>NC_053023.1:714472705-714576392 GCF_003073215.2 Triticum urartu
TACAACATCCTACACTGCAGAGACAAAACTATTCAACACGCAAATAAAAACTTTAGGACTCCCACACACTGTCACATCAATAAAGCACCAACGAGGTAGGATCTTTAGTTTCCATGTTTACAAGTAAAAGAAATGGTATTCTGCCATTCTAGTTCCAAAGCCTCTCATAGACGAATGAAGCAAGAAATTTATGTTTATAGGGTAAAAAAACACAGTCCAATTGCTCTCATTAACGGTTGCAGTTAACATATTCAAGCTCCCAACTCCTTGAGACATTATAGGGTAACCAACACGCGCGACACAGGGAACAACCTACAGATTGCCAAACTCCCTACTCCTTGTGACATTTCACACGATGCTTATCCTTGTGGAGTTCCCACGGCCTACGATGCATAAACACGTCAGATCAATGACAGGCGCAATCTTCCATCACTCGTTACCCACTCACCCTAACGGCAGAATCTGCTACACGATCTCCTTACCCGACACCCCACCATCTAAACACAGCAGAAACCCGTACTGCAGCCATGGGCGGCGGATCAATGCGTGCACGGGCACAGCAAAAAATTGTGGAGGTCAGCTTGGGATTAGGATGACTGAAAGCTCATTCAGAGACCAATGCCTAAGGTCAGAGCGTGAGATAGTTCAGGAGCGGGAATTACTTGATCGAATGCCCCCACATTACTACTATGTCAAACGCCTAACATAACATTCAAGCGAGACTAGGGTTCTAGGGTTCGTGAGTGAACGAACGGGGGACGAGATCAGAGAAGAGGGCGGGCTCCGGGCCAGTGAAGAGGAGAGGAGTGCTCTGCGGAGGACGCTCACCTTGAGTCGCCGCTGTCGCCGCCCCTGGTCGCGGCCGGCGTCGCGAGGAGCTCGCCCTCGGTGGTACGTGAGGACGGAGAAGTGAGGGGGGATGCGGCCGGGGACCGGCAGGAAGCAGGGGCGCCTGGGCCTTGTTCGCCGTCGCCGCCGGCGTTGGCTCGACGGGTGGGACGGGCGGGGGCGGAGGGCGGGGCGTACGGCGAAGTGGGAGACGAACGCGGCCGGCTGCTTCCGTTGGGTTCACTGGGACAGGGGCAACCAGGTAATTGCGGGTTGCAGCGAGGGAGTGGGGGACGGGTGTCAGAGAGCCGGCGGTGGCGGCGGCGGCTTCGGGCGCGGCGGCGTGGGCGTTCGATGCGGGTCACTTGAGATCAGATCTGTGATGGGGTCGGCTCGGGTCAGTCCACCGGCCTCACCATTTAGCTCGGAGTATATTCGTAACACACACAATGAGAACATCTCCGACAGACCCCGGCCCAAACAGATCAGCTAAATGAAGCCTGGCCCGTATAATTTTTACAGGCGGCCTGCATATCCACCCCTCTGGTCCTATATGTACGGATCAGCAGGGTTTTGGGGTTAGCAAACCCTATCCCCTCCGCCGCAATCCGCCCGCGCCGCCGCTAGCCCCCCTTCCCAACTCAAATCCCGCCACTTCACCTTCGTTTTTTCTTCTCCTCTATGGTTGGTGGTGCTCGTAGGTGTGGCGGCCGTGGCAGGTCGCCACCGCGCAAGCTTGCATTGCACGACACGAAGGCCGACAGCTTCAGCCGGCCCGCCATTGAGCCATGGCACTTGAAGCAAGCGCGATTGCGGCCGACTCTCCCGCAGAAGCTGGCGGAGCCCTTGGGTCGGCTTCCATGAGCTCGACGCAGCCCTCTAGCCGCACTTCAAATGGTGTTGGGAGGCCGATGCAGAGTTCGTCGTCGCGGAACGCGCGGTGGCGGCCGAAAGAAGGCGCCACCAACCGTCTAGCTGCTACCAAGGAGGAGCCCGCAACACGCTTCATAAGTCCGCCGCCAAGTTCTATCTCGGCGTCGGCGAGTGAGACCGTCAATTTAGGTTTAATTTGTAGCGTGAAGTTTGTAGTTCCTGTATATGCACTATTGTTGTGATGTTTTTAAATTTGCAGTATGAGATTTATGGGTTCTGCTCTATCGGAGCTTTCGCGTTCCCGCAAAATCATTTTCAGGGGAACCCTTGCAATACCGAATTTTATCGGATCTGCTAAAGATGCTTTAATTTTTCCTATGAGAAACACGTAGGAGCACTGTTTTTTTTTCATTTAGATAGATGAAGGCCGAAAAAACATATTACAAAGAGGCCCTCATTTTTCAAGGGAAACAAGGAAAAAACCCAACAGATTAAAAGTTAAAAACACATCAGTCGATGCCCTCGGTGGGCATGCATGTCGGTGTCAAAATCGGTGGATCTCGGGTGGAGGGTTCCGAACTATGCGTCTAAGGTCGATGGTAACAGGAGACAGGGGACACGATGTTTTACCCAGGTTCGGGCCCTCTTGATGGAGGTAATACCCTACGTCCTGCTTGATTAATATTGATGAGTATGAGGATTACAAGAGTTGATCTACCACGAGATCGTTGTAACTAAACCCTAGAAGTCTAGCTTGTATGATTATGATTGCCTCTACGGACTAAACCCTCCGGTTTATATAGACACGGAGGGGCCTAGGGTGGTACAAAGTCGGTTACAGAGAAATAAATCTTCATATCCGAACGCTAGGCTTGTCATCCACGCCAAAGAGAGTCCCATCCAGACACGGGGGGGAGTCTTCTGTCTTCTATCTTCACGGCCCATCAGTCCGGACATGTCCAACAGGTCGGAGGCCCAAGGACCCCTTAATCCAGGACTCCCTCAGTAGCCCCTGAACCAGGCTTCAATGATGAGGTGTCTGGCGCACAGATTGTCTTCGGCATTGCAAGGCGGGTTCCTTCTCCGAATACTCCAAAACAGCCTTCAAACACAGAAAACGTGTCTGACTCTGCAAAACGAGTACCACACGCAGAGAGTATAATACTTTATGAGTCCAATCCACTGACAACTTTTGTAGCGTGACATCACATCACAGCCCGGTCATTATTTCGAACCGTTTTTTAGCCTCCCGCTACATGTTTCAAGATGCGGTTTTATTGGCACATCTTGTCAAAGCAAAGATCGTGTCCCCTTATTGCAGGATTCTCATCAATACGGGCGTCGACCCTTGGGGAATAGGCGAGTTTTAAGGCGAGTGGGGAGGCTGTCGGGGATATACCCCGCGGTATGACCCGGCTAGAGTTGTAAACCGGCTGGGACTTGGTAAACCGGCGGATGGTAAACCGGCGGAGAGTTAAGACAGAGAGTCAAGACAGATGGCTAAGACAGACGGTAAACCGGCTGGTGGTAAACCGGCAGACAGTTAAGACAGATGGCTAAGAAAGACGGTAAACCGGCGAGTGTTAAACCGGCAGAGTTAAGACAGATGGTAGCACTGGCAGGTGTTAAGTCAATCATAACCCGGCAGACAATGTTAAACCGGCAGACAATGTTAAACCGATAGACGTTAAGAAGCCCAGGAAGGGAAGTCAAAATAGTTTAAGTCTTAGTCCGGGATGGACTCTACATGTAACCCGCCCCTTTCAACTTATATAAGGAGGGGCAGGGCTCCCCAAAGAGGGAGAAGTAAGAATAAACAATCTTAGGGCTAGACACAAAAAGGAGAGCCGGTTTACGGCGACTCCCTCATGATGATAATGAGACCTAGCCTCAAACAGCATGTAGGGTTGTTACCGGATGATGTTTCCCGGGGCCCGAAGTTGTCTAAATCCCTGTATTGTGTTGCGTCTCTCGATTCCGCTCAACCCCTCTCAAGATACCACATAGATGCGTTGTCCTCGCGACTAAGTCCTGACACTAAGGACATCTGCCGTGACAAAACCACGACAGAGGCGCTTGATATTCACTGCCTTTATAAAGGGATAAGGATTCACCTCTTTCACCCACGCCTTCCTTCTCTCTGCCCATCCATTCTCGAGCTCCAGTGCCCAAGCTTCCAACCTTTTCACCTCAAAAAAGCACTCCAGCCATGTCCGGATCTGGAGCGCAAGGCAAGTGGATGGTTTCCTCCATCAAGGAGAAGGACATCACCAAGCTCCGGGAGGCCAGGTACTTAGCCAAGGAATCGCCCACCGGCTTCCAGCCAAGGGACAGATCGTCCCCACTCTAGAGCCCCATGAGGGGGTCGTGTTCATCCCCCACTTCGTCCGCGGGTTGGGATTCCCTCTCCACCCATTCGTCGGCGGACTCATGTTCTACTACGGGCTGGATTTCCACGATCTGGCCCCCAACTCCTTCCTCAATATCTCGACATTCATTGTCGTGTGTGAGGCGTTCCTCCGTATCCCACCCCACTTCGGACTATGGTTGAAGATCTTCAACGTGAAACCGAAGGTGGTGGATGTCCAACATGCAGAGTGCGGAGGCGCCATGGTGAGCAAGCTTCCCAATGTCACATGGCCCAAAGGTACCTTCATGGAGACCGTCAAAGAGTGGCAACAGCAGTGGTTCTATGTCACAGAGCCTCGCGACGCCACCTGGGTCGTGGCTCCTGAATTCCAGTCCGGCGCCCCGATGCGGCTCACCTCCTGGCTAGAGAAGGGCCTGGACTAGTCTTCATCGGACAAGCTGACAGCGCTTCAGATGTGCATCAGGAGCATGGTGGACAAGAACGTCAAGCTTGTCAATGTGATCTAGGTGATGCTCGCTTGCCGGATCCTTCCGTGCCAAAGCCGGACTTGCCACTTGTGGGAGTTCGATCCGGCCAAGTACCAGACCTTGCAACGGTTCTTCGGCACTACGCACGAAGACATCTGGAAGGTGCTCTTCAAGGCCAACGAGACATGGTCGGCGATGACCGAAGACCGCGGGCACGACCTGGCCCATCCCGCTAGTGCGGTAAGTTTTTCGTATTTCAAGGTGCATTCTTTACTTGCATACTCCAGGAAGATGTCTAAGCTTCCCTGTCTGTTTTTTCAAGGGTAGACAAAGAAGGCGGAGCGGATTCGGTGTCCGACGTAATTTTGATTAATACGTCAAAGCATATTTGTACCAATAGTGCGATAAGCAACAGGGCTATTTAACATGCGAAGACCAACGGGGAGCTGTGTACGGGTCCTAAAAATAGGTAGAATGATCATCAAGAAGAACATATAAAGATTCCCCCACACATCTGTGTTGCTTGCCGCCTTGGTATATTCGTCATTTGAATGGACCGATGATCAGGCCGTCGAGAGGGGCCTGTAGAGAAGAGACCAAAAATGGTAAAAAAAGGAAAAGAAAAAGTATGTGTGGGAGCCGTATGATGGACCATGATCGAGTTACGCCTCCGTTTATTCCCATGGTATTTTGAGTGCGTAGTTATGTACGCGTGGTACGTATGCCGCCATTTGGTCGGGACTGAGACGGAGGCCGAATTTCTAGTCGAGCTCCTGACGAGCTAGACTGTCCTGCTGCAGAGTAGTCCGGACTCGTTTGACAGTGTCCAGGAGTGTGGCCGCTGAATTAAGGTTCTGCTTGTTAAGGCCGCTTTGTACTTCTGCTACTAGGGTCGCGGTGTGCTCCTCGGTATTGAGGGAGTGTGATGTCTACTACACAACCTTCTTCTTGTAGATGTTGTTGGGCCTCCAAGTGCAGAGGTTTGTAGGACAGTAGCAAATTTCCCTCAAGTGGATGACCTAAGGTTTATCAATCCGTAGGAGGCGTAGGATGAAGATGATCTCTCTCAAGCAACCCTGCAACCAAATAACAAAGAGTCTCTTGTGTCCCCAACACACCCAATACAATGGTAAATTGTATAGGTGCACTAGTTCGGCGAAGAGATGGTGATACAAGTGGTATATGGATAGTAGATAATAGTTTTTGTAATCTGAAAATATAAAAACAGCAAGGTAGCAAGTGATAAAAGTGAGCATAAACGGTATTTCAATGATAGGAAATAAGGTCTAGGGTTCATACTTTCGCTAGTGCAAGTTCCCTCAACAATAATAACATAATTGGATCACATCACTATCCCTCAACATGCAACAAAGAGTCACTTCAAAGTCACTAATAGCGGAGAACGAACGAAGAGATTATGGTAGGGTACGAAACCACCTCAAAGTTATTCTTTCCAATCAATCCGTTGGGCTATTCCTATAAGTGTCACAAACAGCCCTAGAGTTTGTACTAGAATAACACCTTAAAACACAAATCAACCAAAACGCTAATGTCACGTAGATACTCCAATATCACCTCAAGTATCCGTGGGTATGATTATACGATATGCGTCACACAATCTCAGATTCATCTATTCAACCAACACATAGAACCTCCAAGAGTGCCCCAAAGTTTCTACCGGAGAATCACGACGAAAATGTGTGCCAACCCCTATGCATAGGTTCATGGGCGGAACCCGCAAGTTGATCATCAAAACATACATCAAGTGAATCACGTGGTATCCCATTGTCACCACAGATACGCACGGCAAGACATACATCAAGTGTTCTTAAATCTTTAAAGACTCAATCCGATAAGATAACTTCAAAGGGGAAACTCAATCCATTACAAGAGAGTAGAGGGGGGAAGAAACATCATAAGATCCAACTATAATAGCAAAGCTCGCGATACATCAAGATCGTATCACCTCAAGAACACGAGAGAGAGAGAGAGAGATCAAACACATAGCTACTGGTACATACCCTCAGCCTCGAGGGAGAACTACTCCCTCCTCGTCATGGAGAGCACCAGGATGATGAAGATGGCCACCAGAGAAGGATTCCCCCTCCGGCAGGGTGCCGAAACGGGTCTAGATTGGCTTTCGGTGGCTACGGAGGCTTCTGGCGGCGGAACTCCCGATCTATTGTGCTCCCCGATGTTTTTAGGGTATATGGAGATATATAGGCGGAAGAAGTACGTCAGGGGGGCCACGAGGGGCCCACGAGGGTGGAGGGCGCGCCTCCTACCTCGTGGCCTCCTCGAAGCTTCCCTTACGTGCACTTCAAGTCTTCTGGGCTTCTTTTCTTCCAAAAATGAGTTCCGTGAAGTTTCAGGTCAATTGGACTCCGTTTGATTTTCCTTTTCTTTGAAACCCTAAAATAAGGTAAAAACAGAAACTGACACTGGGCTCTGGGTTAATAGGTTAGTCCCAAAATGATATAAAAGTGTATAATAAAGCCCATAAACATCTAAAACAGTAGATAATATAGCATGGAGCAATCAAAAATTATAGATACGTTGGAGACGTATCAGCATCCCCAAGCTTAATTACCGCTCGTCCTCGAGTAGGTAAATGATAAAAACAGATTTTTTTGATGCGGAGTGCTACTTGGCATAATTTCAATGTAATTCTTCTTAATTGTGGCATGAATATTCAGATCTGAATGATTCAAGATAAAAGTTTAATATTGACATACAAATAATAATAGTTCAAGCATACTAACTAAGCAATCATGTCTTCTCAAAATAACATGGCCAAAGAAAGCTATCCCTACAAAATCATATTGTCTGGCTATGCTTCATCTTCACCACACAAAATATTTAAATCATGCACAACCCCAATGACAAGCCAAGCAATTGTTTCATACTTTTGATGTTCTCAAACTTTTTCAATCTTCACGCAATACATGAGCGTGAGCCATGAACATAGCACTATAGGTGGAATAGAATGGTGGTTGTGGAGAAGACAAAAAGGAGAAGATAGTCTCACATCAACTAGGCGTATCAATGGGCTATGGAGATGCCCATCAATAGATATCAATGTGAGTGAGTAGGGATTGCCATGCAACGGATGCACTAGAGCTATAAGTATATGAAAGCTCAAAAAGAAACTAGTGGGTGTGCATCCAACTTGCTTGCTCACGAAGACCTAAGGCATTTTGAGGAAGCCCGTCATTGGAATATACAAGCCAAGTTCTATAATGAAAGATTCCCACTAGTATATGAAAGTGACAAAATAAGAGACTCTCTATCATGAAGAGCATGCTGCTACTCTGAAGCACAAGTGTGGTAAAAGGATAGTAGCATTGCCCCTTCTCTCTTTTTCTCTCATTTTTTTTATTTTTTTATTTGGCCCTTTTCTCTTTTTTTATTTGGGCTTCTTTGGTCTCTTTTATTTATTTATTTACGTCCGGAGTCTCATCCTGACTTGTGGGGGAATCATAGTCTCCATCATCCTTTCCGCACTGGGACAATGCTCTAATAATGATGATCATCACACTTTTATTTACTTACAACTCAAGAATTACAACTCGATACTTAGAACATGATATGACTCTATATGAATGCCTCCAGCGGTGTACCGGGATGTGCAATGACTCATGAGTGACATGTATGAAAGAATTGTGAACGGTGGCTTTGCCACAAATACAATGTTAACTACATGATCATGCATAGCAATATGACAATGATGAAGCGTGTCATAATAACGGAACGGTGGAAAGTTGCATGGCAATATATCTCGGAATGGCTATGGAAATGCCATAATAGGTAGGTATGGTGACTGTTTTGGGGAAGGTATATGGTGGGTGTATGATACCGGCGAAAGGTGCGCGGTATTAGAGAGGCTAGCAAAGGTGAAAGGGTGAGAGTGCGTATAATCCATGGACTCAACATTATTCATAAAGAACTCATATACTTATTGCAAAAATCTACAAGTTATCAAAGCAAAGTATTATGTGCATGCTCCTAGGGGGATAGATTGGTAGGAAAAGACCATCGCTCGTCCCCGAGCGCCACTCATAAGGAAGACAATCAATAAATAAATCATGCTCCGACTTCATCACATAACGGTTCACCATACGTGCATGCTACGGGAATCACAAACTTTAACACAAGTATCTCTCAAATTCACAACTACTCACTAGCATGATTCTAATATTACCATCCTCATATGTCAAAACAATCATCAAGTATCAAACTTCTCATAGTATTCAATGCACTCATAAGAAAATTTTACTAATCTTGAGTACCTAGCATATTAGGATTTTAAGCAAATTACCATGCTATTTAAGACTCTCAAAATAATCTAAGTGAAGCATGAGAGTTCATCTATTTCTTCAAAATAAAAGTACCACCATGCTCTAAAAGATATAAGTGAAACACTAGAGCAAATGACAAACTACTCTGAAAAATATAAGTGAAGATCAATGAGTAGTCGAATAATTATGCAACTATGTGAAGACTCTCTCTCATTTAATAATTTCAGATATTGATAATTTATTCAAATAGCAAGCAAAGCAAAATAAAATGACATCTAAGAATGGCAAACATGATGTGAAGAAGCAAAAACTTAGGATCAAGCGATACTAACCGATAGTTGTTAAAGAAGAAAGGTGGGATGCCAACCGGGGCATCCCCAAGCTTAGATGCTTGAGACTTCTTGAAATATTATCTTGGGGTGCCTTGGACACAAAGAGGAGAGCCAGTTTATGGCGACTCCCTCATGATGAGAATGAGAGCTAGCCTCAAACAGCATGTAGGGTTGTTACCGGATGATGTTTCCCGGGGCCCGAAGCTGTCTAAATCCCTGTCTTGTGTTGCGTCTCTCGATTCCGCTCAACCCCTCTCAAGCTACCACATAGATGCGTTGGCCTCGCGACTAAGTCCTGACACTAAGGACATCTGCCGTGACAAAATCACAACAGTTGGCGCCCATCGTGGGGCATGGACGTGCACGGTGGTGTTGAGTTCTTGGAGGAATTTATTCCAGGGATCGAGAAGTTCACGATGTATTGGATGAAAAAGAGTCGGCGCAGAAGACGTCTGACGAACAGTCAAAAAATTAGGGTTTGGTGCTCTATGCGCCGCCCACGCCACGCTGCTATCGTGTGTCGCCGAGTCTGAGCCAGGGGTTTTGTATGATGGGAAAGTGTCAGGGATTTGCTAGTCAGGAGGTGCGCCGAGACGGACCACAAATCGCCGTTACGGCTGTGCTTTGCGATCCGCCGAGATTGCGACTATTTTTTCCACGCCTACACGTCTGTTTCAAAGTCCCAAAGCTGTTGCCTTGCTGCCGTTACATTGTCTCTAAGGCGAGCAATCAGATCTAATACATGTATGAGGTTTGAATTCAGGAAAGATGAGGGTCGCGTGCCGCGCACTGCTATGACCCCGCGATCTGTTGAACCGGATCAATTTTTTTTTACAACGTCAGGAGTTGGAATAGCAGATTGCATCCGAGCAGCTGACATATGCCTGTTTACTTCAAATCCCAAAGCCAAGATGAAGGCAAGCCATCATATCAAATCGAAAGAGTGCTAGATACAAGTGCCAGTAATCGAGGGGAAGTTTCCATAAAGAAAAAGAAATAGAGGAACAGGTCAAACACGACCCGGAGGAGGATTGAGTCAAGGGTGGGTCCTTGCATCGCCCGCTTCCGAGCCATGGTTAACTCCGCTGACGCAGCTGCGCCAACCCGCCTCGGGGCGGCCTTCTTCGCTGCTGCTGTGGTCAAGCCGGCCTACCCTGTTCAAACCGCCGGCCGCCTTGTCGACCGCCGACCACCGGGCTGATCCGCCTCCACCTCCGCTGGCTCGCCCAAACGGTTTAGCTCCGCGCGCGGCTTCAAGTCGCCGACGCCGCGTCTCCGCTCCACTACGGTCCGCCTTGAGCCGCCGGCTTAAACCGGCTGTTTCTGCGGTCTTCTTACGCTGGCGCGTTGCCTCCGACTCGCCTGGTTCGAGCCTCCGACTGGCCTCGCTTCCATTCATCACCTACGCGTGCCTGATGCAGCCCTGGCTTGCTTCTGTTATGCTCCACCTGCGCGCGGATGCCCCCGAGCCGGCTACATAGACGCTGCGCTGCTCCGCGGTCTCCGCCTCTGCTTCGGGTTAAGCAGGCCATGCCCCGCCGTAAATCACTGCTGAGCGCCACAAACCGCCGCACCTCCATTACCAGACCACGCCGAGCTGCCCCGTCGCCGCGTCTCTGCTCCCGCGGCGTGCGTCTTCTGAGTCGCCGGTTCACCTCCACCTCTGTTACGGCGCTGCTGTGCCCGCCTCCAAGGTCCTCCTCGCCCTGCCGTGGCCGCCATTGCGAGCCGTAACAGGGTTTCTTCAATCCGCCATCGACGCCGCGGCTCTCCAACTCTGTCAGGTCGCGCCGGCTTCTGCGCTGGGATATATCCGCACCTGTGGGCCGCCGTCGGGCTTTGCTGCCACTGAGCCGCCGGCGCGCCCTGCTTCCTTCGGGCTCGAGCCACCAAACCGGCCCCCCTCTCTCTCCCGCCGCGACCGGCCACCGCGGTACATCGAGTCGTTTCCTCCGTCGTCCCGTGCTGAGCTACCGTCGCAACGCTCGCCTTGTACTACCTGCTTCGAGCCACTGTGGCCACGCGCCTTCACTCCGGGCGCGGCCCTGCCTGTACTACCTGCTCCGAGCCTCTGTGGCCACGCGCCTTCACTCAAGAACAACTGGCCGCAGTAGTCAAACCGCCAAAACGGTCGGGTCACCGCTTCAACCATAGCAGCGTCGCCGCCACGGCCCTCTGTGGTGTCAAATCGCCTAGCCAGAACCGCCGTGGCCCGATCGCATCAACCACACCCGTATCAAGCCGCCCTGCAACCCGCTATACTTCAAGAGCACCTTTGCTGCGGCTCAAGTCGCCGCCCCGGACAAATCGTCGCTGCACCGTCTTTGCTGAACCGCCGCACCGCGGCCATGACTGCGGCCTCGTCTCCAGGACGGCTACCTCCGCCTTTCTTCTCCACTTAGAGCTCACCCGCCTCGCCAAGTTGCTGCCTCCGGATCACGTCCCGCTCCCGCGCACCTGTCATCCCCGTCCAACTCCGCCTTAAAAACGCCACCGAGGCCTTCGCCCAGCTGGCTCCGCCCCGCCGGATTACCTCTGCCCACTTCGATTATTGCCCCGCCGGATTACACCTGTTGTTTCGTCCCGCTTCAGCTGTCGCCCCGCCGGGTTACCTCTGTCCGCGGCCGGCACCGGTTCTGCCTTGCCTGAGTTGCCGCCTCGCTGTGGTTTCGCTATTTTCGCCTCCGCCTTAAACCGTCCGACTGACTCACGTGCCCCTGCTGATGTGGGTTTGTCGCTGGGGCAAACAAGAAGAATCAACACAAGTGTTTCCTGTATAAGGAGAAACAGGGGATCTTTGAGCCGGTGGAATAAAATGGGAGCGTCAGATGGGTTAAGCTGAAGATGGGATTACAAGGAAATATAAGGAGGGGGCATATCCAGAGTTAGTAGTGCAGATGATGTCCAGCAGCTGCTTAACAGCAGAGAATGATGTGCATCATGGTGCAGTTTTTAAGTCAGTCATGGCAGCAGCGCTAGTTTGAATATGCCACCAGAGGGATTGACATCATCAGCTGTTCGGACGGTTAATACCTCCAAAGACATCACGAAGAGGGTCTTGTAAAGGTCAAACTATTACAAGTGTATTCAAAGTACTGCTGCAACAACCACTACCATGTACAAAGAGTCCATGTACAGGTCATCTGTCTTTCAAAGACATCAGGTGATATCTATCTATGTCTGTTAATACATATTGTTTCCATCAAGAAAAATCAATTACTTTGATTCATATATGTTGACATACAGGACAATTATTCATTATAAACGTGGTTTATACCATGGGTACGGAGCACGCGCTGGCATCGTTTTGCCCGATGTTCGTCCGTGCTACATTACCTGGTGAATGGACGCGTGCAAGACGCCGTCCTTACAGCCTGGTTTACATCAACTTGCTAGGTCTGTGCCCGCCGCTGACTCTCCCGTCTGCACCGGCCCATAATATCACGACCGACTCGTCTGTCTATTCTTATGGCGGATTCAACCATGATTGATTTCCACTTTACCGTGGTGATCATCAACCGCGCGGTGGATAACTACTAGCCTGGCGTATCAGGTGAAATCCATCAAGTATATTTTAATATTATGTATTGCTTTCTTTAAAAGGGCAATTACTCCAGGTTGCAAAGTTATCTACTGCAAGACACTAACCCGCCATATTGATGCCAATTTAAAAGCCGTCAGAAAATTTCCGGTTTAAAAAGAAGGATTCCGGTTTAAACTCCGGCTTAAGGGAAAGCTATCTCTGACAAAGCTTTGAAGCTCTCAATATCCGGTTTAAGAATTTCCGATTCAAGAAAAGTATTATTTCTCGCAAAATTTGAGCTCTCAGAGAAAATTAAAGGGACCAAAGAGAGTGTTGCATAGCACAACTCAAACATAGGTACCCCTTGAGCACAGCTCACAGTATCATTTGGGGGCTTGGTCGTATTCGAACCATAGCTACACCTCTTGATCCGGCTATCAAGCCAATATTATCATAAGGGGCCAAAAAGAGTCTGCTGCACAGCACAGCTCAAACATGGGTATTCCTTGAGCACAACTCACAATATCATTTGGGGGATATGTTCGAACCATAGTCACACCTCTTGATAGGCTTAAAGCCACCAGGGAAATCACTTGGGGGCTCTGGTCGTATCCGAACCATAGCTTATACCCTCTTGATCAGCATAAGGGCGCCAGGGAAATCACTTGGGGGCTTGGTCATATCCGAACCATAGCTACACCTCTTGATAGGCATAAGGCCACCAGGAAAATCACTTGGGAGCTATGGGTTCGAACCATAGTTACACCTCTTGATAAGCACAAGGGCACTAGGGAAATCACTTGGGGGCTTGGTCGTATTCGAACCATAACTACACCTTTTGATCGGCGCAATGCCACAATTATGACTACATGGGGGCTCTGGTCGTATCCGAACCATAGCTTAAACCCTCTTGATCATACAGATATATCATCATATATTACATCATACATCATCATTATATCATCATAGCATGTATCATATGTGCATGGATATACCACGTCTTTGACCCGGCTCGGTTTTCAACTACAAGTTGTCAGTTCATGATCAGTCCTAATCCGGCGTTCATTAATTTGGTCTGGTTTCGACTATAAGTCGCTAGTATTATATATGGTTAATCTGGTGTTTATCACAATCCGGTACGGTTTTATCATAAACCGGCACAATATGGAAGGAGTTCTCAGTACTCAAGATTGGGGTTATCACCCTTACTACTACAAAAAAATTGGTAAACCAGCGATGTGATTCAATGTCACAGGTATGATATATTTCATATTTGATTATTCTTAAGTGCAGCCTTGGATATAAACCCGGGTTATATGTTGGGCATTATGACCCGTCCGGCGGTAAAACGCCAGGACTATTTAAACTTGTTGTATGCAGAAACAGGTTGAATAAAGCATAATTACAAATCACCGGTGTTTATTGACCCGGCCTGGCTTTGGACTATAAGTCACCAGTATATATTTGGATTGCGCCATTGGAATTATGCGCTTATAAATCATTGGGTATGTTATTCAAATAGCCAACATGGCTGGATTTTTATTATGGTTATCAATAACCAGTATTATGATTAAGGTTTTCAAAGTCGCTTTAGCGCAATGGCTATCATACTTATCAATAGATATGATTTATTCTACAATTGAAGGAATAGTCCCGAGTTGCTGCAGGCTTACGACCCGACACTTGGGGGCTATATTATGTCAGTTGAAATTACATCAAATACACAAGTCTCATGTCGCTGCAAGCATGCACCATGACACTTGGGGGCTAATGCAAAGTCATTTTTTGCTCACCTTATTGAAGACCCGACTCATCACATTGTAATGAGCCGGCCCTTGGGGGCTACCAATTGCCTCTGTCAACAATTTAAGGTACAAAGCTTTTTATCCATTACATTGAAGGGTCCACTGTTCAGTTGGTAAAGCACAAGGCTCTTAACCTTGTGGACGTGAATTCAAGCCCATGATGGGGGTTACATCATATGGTGTTATTTTCATTGAAGAATATATCAAAGTCCCAGCTCAACATTATCTTACTGAGCCGGCCCTTGGGGGCTACACGTTGTTGTTCAAAGTTTACAAGATTATATTTACAAAGTCCCTGCTCATTATTGCATAATGACCCGACCCTTGGGGGCTACACTGGTTGAAGTTTTTATGAGCATCAAGCAATTACAAGTCCCATGTTGCTGCAAGCATGACAACCCGACACTTGGGGGCTACATATGTAGAATACTCAATTCTGACTAGTGATTGAGATGAACAACCTAGATTTCTTCAAGATTGTGATATTTATATTGAAGCAAGTCTTAAGTTTTTGCTATGCTACCTTCTTAAGACTTGGGGGCTACAAGTGATAGGCATATAAGAGGTATATTTTCAAGCTGGATGTTAACTACAAGTATGACCCGGTGCTATCAATATTTATAAACCAGTGATCTTGGCAATGATAAACCGGCAAGTTTTACATTCTTAAACCGGCTGAAGATCAGATGAGGATTTCAAGGACCAATATTTTTGTTAAGTCATTAGGAGCTGAGTCAAAGAAGTTATTCTTCACAATATTTCTCTGTGACAAACCAATGTCAGCAAATTGATTACGAAGCTGGCCTATTGATCCGGAATTTTTTAGAAGGAAATGACAAGGATTTAAAGATGCTCAGGATCGGTTTAACATGGATAAATCCAAATTAAACTAAGGGCTAATGTCGGGGATATACCCCGCGGTATGACCCGGCTGGAGTTGTAAACCGGCTGGGACTTGGTAAACCGGCGGAGAGTTAAGACAGAGAGTCAAGACATATGGCTAAGACAGAAGGTAAACCGGCTGGTGGTAAACCGGCAGACAGTTAAGACAGATGGCTAAGAAAGACGGTAAACCAGCGAGTGTTAAACCGGCAGAGTTAAGACAGATGGTAGCACCGGTAGGTGTTAAGTCAATCATAACCCGGCAGACAATGTTAAACCGGCAGACAATGTTAAACCGCAGACAATGTTAAACTGGCAGACAATGTTAAACCGGCAGACGTTAAGAAGCCCAGGAAGGGAAGTCAAAATAGTTTAAGTCTTAGTCCGAGATGGACTCTACATGTAACCCGCCCCTTTAAACTTATATAAGGAGGGGCAGGGCTCCCCAAAGAGGGAGAAGTAAGAATAAACAATCTTAGGGCTAGACACAAAAAGGAGAGCCGGTTTACGGCGACTCCCTCATGATGATAATGAGACCTAGCCTCAAACAGCATGTAGGGTTGTTACCGGATGATGTTTCCCGGGGCCCGAAGCTGTCTAAATCCCTGTATTGTGTTGCGTCTCTCGATTCCGCTCAAACCCTCTCAAGCTACCACATAGATGCGTTAGCCTCGCGACTAAGTCCTGACACTAAGGACATCTGCCGTGACAAAACCACAATAGAGGCGCTTGATATTCACTGCCTTTATAAAAGGGATAAGGATTCACCTCTTTCACCCACGCCTTCCTTCTCTCTGCCCATCCATTCTCGAGCTCCAGCGCCCAAGCTTCCAACCTTTCCACCTCAAAAAAGCACTCCAGCCATGTCCGGATCTGGAGCGCAAGGCAAGTGGATGGTTTCCTCCATCAAGGAGAAGGACATCACCAAGCTCCGGGAGGCCGGGTACTTAGCCAAGGAAATCGCCCACCGGCTTCCAGCCAAGGGACAGATCGTCCCCACTCCAGAGCCCCATGAGGGGGTCGTGTTCATCCCCCACTTCGTCCGCGGGTTGGGATTCCCTCTCCACCCATTCGTCGGCGGACTCATGTTCTACTACGGGCTGGATTTCCATGATCTGGCCCCCAACTCCTTCCTCAATATCTCGACATTTATTGTCGTGTGCGAGGCGTTCCTCCGTATCCCACCCCACTTCGGACTATGGTTGAAGATCTTCAATGTGAAACCGAAGGTGGTGGATGGCCAACATGCAGAGTGCGGAGGCGCCATGGTGAGCAAGCTGCCCAATGTCACATGGCCCAAAGGTACCTTCATGGAGACCGTCAAAGGGTGGCAACAACAGTGGTTCTATGTCACAGAGCCTCGCGACGCCACCTGGGTCGCGGCTCCTGAATTCCAGTCCGGCGCCCCGATGCGGCTCACCTCCTGGCTAGAGAAGGGCCTGGACTGGTCTTCGTCGGACAAGCTGACAATGCTTCAGACGCGCATCAGGAGCATGGTGGACAAGAACGTCAAGCTTGTCAATGTGATCCAGGTGATGCTCGCTCGCCGGATCCTTCCGTCCCAGAGTCGGACTTGCCACTTGTGGGAGTTCGATCCGGCCAAGTACCAGACCTTGCAACGGTTCTTCGGTACTACGCACGAAGACATCTGGAAGGTGCTCTTCAAGGCCAACGAGACGTGGCCGGCGATGACCGAAGACCGCGGGCACGACCTGGCCCATCCCGCTAGTGCGGTAAGTTTTTCGTATTTCAAGGTGCATTCTTTACTTGCATACTCCAGGAAGATGTCTAAGCTTCTCTATCTGTTTTTCAAGGGTAGACAAAGAAGGCGGAGCGGATTCGGTGTCCGGCGTAATTTTGATTAATACGTCAAAGCATATTTGTACCAATAGTGCGATAAGCAACAAGGCTATTTAACATGCCAAGACCAACGGGGAGCTGTGTACGGGTCCTGAAAACAGGTAGAATGATCATCAAGAAGAACATATAAAGATTCCCCCACATGTCTTTGCTGCTTGCCGCCTTGGTATATTCGTCATTCGAAAGGACCGATGATCAGGCCGTCGAGAGGGGCCTGTAGAGAAGAGACCAAAAATGGTAAAAAAAGGAAAAGGAAAAGTATGTGTGGGAGCTGTATGATGGACCATGATCGAGTTACGCCTCCGTTCATGCACATGGTATTTTGAGTGCGTAGTTATGTACGCGCGGTACGTATGCCGCCATTTGGTCGGGACTGAGACGGAGGCTGAATTTCTAGTCGAGCTCCTGACGAGCTAGACTGTCCTGCTGCAGAGTAGTCCGGACTCGTTTGACAGTGTCCAGGAGTGTGGCCGCTGAATTAAGGTTCTGCTTGTTAAGGCCGCTCTGTACTTCTGCTACCAGGGCCGCGGTGAGCATAAACGGTATTGCAATGATAGGAAATAAGGCCTAGGGTTCATACTATCGCTAGTGCAAGTTCCCTCAACAATAATAACATAATTGGATCACATCACTATCCCTCAACATGCAACAAAGAGTCACTCCAAAGTCACTAATAGCGGAGAACGAACGAAGAGATTATGGTAGGGTACGAAACCACCTCAAAGTTATTCTTTCCAATCAATCCGTTGGGCTATTCCTATAAGTGTCACAAACATCCCTAGAGTTCGTACTAGAATAACATCTTAAGACACAAATCAACCAAAACCCTAATGTCACCTAGATACTCCAATGTCACCTCAAGTATCCGTGGGTATGATTATACGATATGCGTCACACAATCTCAGATTCATCATTTCAACCAACACATAGAACCTCAAAGAGTGCCCCAAAGTTTCTACCGGAAAATCACGACGAAAACGTGTGCCAACCCCTATGCATAGGTTCATGGGCGGAACCCGCAAGTTGATCACCAAAACATACATCAAGTGAATCATGTGGTATCCCATTGTCACCACAGATACGCACGACAAGACATACGTCAAGTGTTCTCAAATCTTTAAAGACTCAATCCGATAAGATAACTTCAAAGGGGAAACTCAATCCATTACAAGAGAGTAGAGGGGGGAAGAAACATCATAAGATCCAATTATAATAGCAAAGCTCGCGATACATCAAGATCGTATCACCTCAAGAACACGAGAGAGAGAGAGAGATCAAACACATAGCTACTGGTACATACCCTCAGCCTCGAGGGAGAACTACTCCCTCCTTGTCATGGAGAGCACCGGGATGATGAAGATGGCCACCAGAGAAGGATTCCCCCTCCGGCAGGGTGCCGGAACGGGTCTAGATTGGCTTTCGGTGGCTACGGAGGCTTCTGGCGGCGGAACTCCCGATCTATTGTGCTCCCCGATGTTTTTAGGGTATATGGAGATATATAGGCGGAAGAAGTACGTCAAGGGGGCCACGAGGGGCCCACGAGGGTGGAGGGCGCGCCCCCTACCTCGTGGCCTCCTCGAAGCTTCCCTTACGTGCACTTCAAGTCTTCTGGGCTTCTTTCCTTCCAAAAATGAGTTCCGTGAAGTTTCAGGTCAATTGGACTCCGTTTGATTTTCCTTTTCTTCGAAACCCTAAAACAAGGTAAAAACAGAAACTGGCACTGGGCTCTGGGTTAATAGGTTAGTCCCAAAATGATATAAAAGTGTATAATAAAGCCCATAAACATCTAAAACAGTAGATAATATAGCATGGAGCAATCAAAAATTATAGATACGTTGGAGACGTATTAGCATCCCCAAGCTTAATTCCTGCTCGTCCTCGAGTAGGTAAATGATAAAAACAGATTTTTTGATGCGGAGTGCTACTTGGCATAATTTCAATGTAATTCTTCTTAATTGTGGCATGAATATTCAGATCCGAAAGATTCAAGATAAAAGTTTAATATTGACATAGAAATAATAATACTTCAAGCATACTAACCAAGCAATCATCTCTTCTCAAAATAACATGGCCAAAGAAAGCTATCCCTACAAAATCATATTGTCTGGCTATGCTTCATCTTCACCACACAAAATATTTAAATCATGCACAACCCCAATGACAAGCCAAGCAATTGTTTCATACTTTTGATGTTCTCAAACTTTTTCAATCTTCACGCAATACATGAGCGTGAGCCATGGACATAGCACTATAGGTGGAATAGAATGGTGGTTGTGGAGAAGACAAAAAGGAGAAGATAGTCTCACATCAACTAGGCGTATCAATGGGCTATGGAGATGCCCATCAATAGATATCAATGTGAGTGAGTAGGGATTGCCATGCAACGGATGCACTAGAGCTATAAGTATATGAAAGCTCAAAAAGAAACTAGTGGGTGTGCATCCAACTTGCTTGCTCACGAAGACCTAGGGCATTTTGAGGAAGCCCGTCATTGGAATATACAAGCCAAGTTCTATAATGAAAGATTCCCACTAGTATATGAAAGCGACAAAACAAGAGACTCTCTATCATGAAGATCATGGTGCTACTTTGAAGCACAAGTGTGGTAAAAGGATAGTAGCATTGCCCCTTCTCTCTTTTTCTCTCATTTTTTTTATTTTTTTATTTGGCCCTTTTCTCTTTTTTTATTTGGGCTTCTTTGGCCTCTTTTATTTATTTATTTACGTCCGGAGTCTCATCCTGACTTGTGGGGGAATCATAGTCTCCATCATCCTTTCCTCACTGGGACAATGCTCTAATAATGATGATCATCACACTTTTATTTACTTACAACTCAAGAATTACAACTCGATATTTAGAACATGATATGACTCTATATGAATGCCTCCGGCGGTGTACCGGGATGTGCAATGACTCATGAGTGACATGTATGAAAGAATTGTGAACGGTGGCTTTGCCACAAATACAATGTTAATTACATGATCATGCATAGCAATATGACAATGATGAAGCATGTCATAATAACGGAACGGTGGAAAGTTGCATGGCAATATATCTCGGAATGGCTATGGAAATGCCATAATAGGTAGGTATGGTGGCTGTTTTGAGGAAGGTATATGGTGGGTGTATGATACCGGTGAAAGGTGCGCGGTATTAGAGAGGCTAGCAAAGGTGGAAGGGTGAGAGTGCGTATAATCCATGGACTCAACATTAGTCATAAAGAACTCATATACTTATTGCAAAAATCTACAAGTTATCAAAGCAAAGTATTATGTGCATGCTCCTAGGGGGATAGATTGGTAGGAAAAGACCATCGCTCGTTCCCGAGCGCCACTCATAAGGAAGACAATCAATAAATAAATCATGCTCCGACTTCATCACATAACGGTTCACCATACGTGCATGCTACGGGAATCACAAACTTTAACACAAGTATCTCTCAAATTCACAACTACTCACTAGCATGACTCTAATATTACCATCCTCATATCTCAAAACAATCATCAAGTATCAAACTTCTCATAGTATTCAATGCACTCATAAGAAATTTTTACTAATCTTGATTACCTAGCATATTAGGATTTTAAGCAAATTACCATGCTATTTAAGACTCTCAAAATAATCTAACTGAAGCATGAGAGTTCATCTATTTCTTCAAAATAAAACTACCACCATGCTCTAAAAGATATAAGTGAAACACTAGAGCAAATGACAAACTACTCCGAAAAATATAAGTGAAGATCAATGAGTAGTCGAATAATTATGCAACTATGTGAAGACTCTCTCTCATTTAATAATTTCAGATATTGATAATTTATTCAAATAGCAAGCAAAGCAAAATAAAATGACATCTAAGAATAGCAAACATCATGTGAAGAAGCAAAAACTTAGGATCAAGCGATACTAACCGATAGTTGTTAAAGAAGAAAGGTGGGATGCCAACCGGGGCATCCCCATGCTTAGATGCTTGAGACTTCTTGAAATATTATCTTGGGGTGCCTTGGGCATCCCCAAGATTGAGCTTTTGTGTCTCCTTAATTCCTCTCATATCACGGTCTCCCTAAATCTCAAAAGCTTCATCCACACAAAACTCAACAAGGACTCGTGAGATAAGTTAGTATAAACCGTTGCAAAAACCTTATCATACTCTACTGTAGAAAATCACTAAAATTATTATTCAACATTGCATACTAAATTCCTCTGCATATTTAATAGTCTTATCCTCAAATAGAATCATTAAAGAAGCAAACATATGCAAACAATGCAAACATAACAGTAATCTGCCTAAACAGCACAGTCTGTAAAGAATGCAGCAACATCCATACTTCCCTAGCTCCAAAAATTATGAAAGAAAATTCCCACTGTAGTAAATTTATCAGAGCTTAATATGCAAAAGGTTTCAACATGTTATCACATTCTGACTTTTCTAGGGAATTATTGCAACAGCGGTAAACTTTCTGTTTTCAAACAGCAACATGTGGACTTCTAAATAGGCATAGTAAAGGCTATCAATGCCACTTTTATTGTAATAAAAGATGCAAAACATGGTTCTAAATAATAGCAAGCAAATCTTAACAAAATAAATTGACGCTCCAAGCAAAACACATATCATGTGGTGAATAAAAATATAGCTCCAAGTAAAGTTACCGATGAACGAAGACGAAAGAGGGGATGCCTTCCGGGGCATCCCCAAGCTGAGTCTCTTGCCACTCCTTATTCCATAATCCATTGAATCTTTACCCAAAACTTGAAAACTTCACAACACAAAACTTAACAGAAGACTCGTAAGCTCCGTTAGTATAAGAAAGCAAATCACCATCATAAGGTACTGTAATGAACTCATTCTAAATTCATATTGGTGTAATATCTACTGTATTCCAACTTCTCTATGGTTCATACCCTCTGATACTACTCATAGATTCATCAAAATAAGCAAACAACACGATGAAAACAGAATCTGTCAAAAACAGAACAGTCTGTAGTAATCTGAATCAAACGTATACTTCTGGAACTCATAAAATTCTCAAATAAATTGCTGGACCTTAGGAATTTATCTATTAATCATCTGCAAAAATAATTAACTAAATATCACTCTCCAAATAAAAATGGCAGCAATTCTCGTGAGCGCTAAAGTTTCTATTTTTTACAGCATGATCAACAAGACTTCTCCCAAGTCTTCCCAAAGGTTCTACTTGGCACAAACACTAATTAAAAGCATAAAACCACATCTAAAAAGAGTCTAGATTAATTATTTATTACTAAACAGGAGCAAAAAGCAAGGAACAGAAATAAAGTTGGGTTGCCTCCCAACAAGCGCTATCGTTTAACGCCCCTAGCTAGGCATGATGATTTCAATGATGCTCACATAAAGGATAAGAATTGAAACATAAAGAGAGCATCATGAAGAATATGACTAGCACATTTAAGCCTAACCCACTTCCTATGCATTGTGATTTTGTGAGCAAACAACTTATGGGAACAATAATCAACTAGCATAGGAAGGCAGAACAAGCATAACTTCAAAACTTTAAGCACATAGAGAGGAAACTTGATATTATTGCAATTCCTACAAGCATATGTTCCTCCCTCATAATAATTTTCAGTAGCATCATGAATGAATTCAACAATATAACCAGCACCTAAAGCATTCTTTTCATGATCTACAAGCATAGAAAATTTACTACTCTCCACATAAGCAAGGTTCTTCTCATTAATACTAGTGGGAGCAAACTCAACAAAATAACTATCATGTGATTGAAAATTAAGATCAAGATGACAAGTTTCATGGTTATCATTATTCTTTAAAGCATACATGTCATCACAATAATCATCATAGATAGGAGGCATGCTTTCATCATAGTAAATTTGCTCATCAAAGCTTGGGGGACAAAAAATATCATCTTCATCAAACATAGCTTCCCCAAGCTTGTGGCTTTGCATATCATTAGCATCATGGATATTCAAGGAATTCATACTAACAACATTGCAATCATGCTCATCATTCAAATATTTAGTGCCAAACATTTTATAGATTTCTTCTTCTAGCACTTGAGCACAATTATCCTTTCCGTCATACTCACGAAAGATATTAAAAAGGTGAAGCGTGTGAGACAAACTCAATTCCATTTTTTATAGTTTTATTTTATAAACTAAACTAGTGATAAAACAAGAAACTAAAATACTCGATTGCAAGATCTAAAGATATACCTTCAAGCACTCACCTCCCCGGCAACGGCGCAAGAAAAGAGCATGATGTCTACTACACAACCTTCTTCTTGTAGACGTTGTTGGGCCTCCAAGTGCAGAGGTTTGTAGGACAGTAGCAAATTTCCCTCAAGTGGATGACCTAAGGTTTATCAATCCGTAGGAGGCGTAGGATGAAGATGGTCTCTCTCAAGCAACCCTGCAACCAAATAACAAAGAGTCTCTTGTGTCCCCAACACACCCAATACAATGGTAAATTGTATAGGTGCACTAGTTCGGCGAAGAGATGGTGATACAAGTGGTATATGGATAGTAGATGATAGTTTTTGTAATCTTAAAATATAAAAACAGCAAGGTATCAAGTGATAAAAGTGAGCATAAACGGTATTGCAATGATAGGAAATAAGGCCTAGGGTTCATACTTTCGCTAGTGCAAGTTCCCTCAACAATAATAACATAACTGGATCGCATGACTATCCCTCAACATGCAACAAAGAGTCACTCCAAAGTCACTAATAGCGGAGAACGAACGAAGAGATTATGGTAGGGTACGAAACCACCTCAAAGTTATTCTTTCCAATCAATCCGTTGGGCTATTCCTATAAGTGTCACAAATAGCCCTAGAGTTCGTACTAGAATAACACCTTAAGACACAAATCAACCAAAACCCTAATGTCACCTAGATACTCCAATGTCACCTCAAGTATCCGTGGGTATGATTATACGATATGCGTCACACAATCTCAGATTCATCTATTCAACCAACACATAGAACCTCAAAGAGTGCCCCAAAGTTTCTACCGGAGAATCACGACGAAAACGTGTGCCAACCCCTATGCATAGGTTCATGGGCGGAACCCGCAAGTTGATCACCAAAACATACATCAAGTGAATCACGTGGTATCCCATTGTCACCACAGATACGCACGGCAAGACATACATCAAGTGTTCTCAAATCTTTAAAGACTCAATCCGATAAGATAACTTCTAAGGGGAAACTCAATCCATTACAAGAGAGTAGAGGGGGGAAGAAACATCATAGGATCCAACTATAATAGCAAAGCTCGCGATACATCAAGATCGTATCACCTCAAGAACACGGGAGAGAGAGAGAGATCAGACACATAGCTACTGGTACATACCCTCAGCGTCGAGGGAGAACTACTCCCTCCTCATCATGGAGAGCACCGGGATGATGAAGATGGCCACCGGGGAAGGATTCCCCCTCCGGCAGGGTGCCAGAACGGGTCTAGATTGGCTTTCGGTGGCTACGGAGGCTTCTGGCGGCGGAACTCCCGATCTATTGTGCTCCCCAGTGTTTTTAGGTTATATGGAGATATATAGGCAGAAGAAGTATGCCAGGGGGCCACGAGGGGCCCACGAGGGTGGAGGGCACGCCCTAGGGGGGTGGGTGCGCCCCCTACCTCGTGGCCTCCTCGAAGCTTCCCTTACGTGCACTTCAAGTCTTTCGGGCTTCTTTCCTTCCAAAAATGAGTTCCGTGAAGTTTCAGGTCAATTGGACTCCGTTTGATTTTCCTTTTGTTCGAAACCCTAAAACAAGGTAAAAACAAAAACTGGCACTGGGCTCTGGGTTAATAGGTTAGTCCCAAAATGGATAAAAAAGTGTATAATAAAGCCCATAAACATCTAAAACAGTAGATAATATAGCATGGAGCAATCAAAAAATATAGATACGTTGGAGACGTATCAGAGCGCTCCGTGTTTTCATTGACTGTGATGACACCATGTGGTCCAGGCATCTTGATCTTGAGATAAGCATAGTGTGGCACCACATTGAATCTCGCAAATGCAGTTCGTCCGAGTAGTGCGTGATAGCCGCTGTGGAAGGGGACGATATCGAAGATCAAGTCCTCGCTTCGGAAGTTGGCCGGAGATCCGAAGACGACTTCCAATGTAATTGAGCTTGTGCAGCGGGCCTCTACACCTGGTATAACTCCTTTGAAGGTAGTTTTGGTGGGTTTGATCCTTGATGGATCTATGCCCATTTTGCGCACTGTATCCTGATAGAGCAGGTTGAGGTTGCTGCCACCGTCCATGAGGACTCGGGTGAGGTGGAATCCATCAATTATTGGGTCGAGAACCAGTGCGGCTGAACCGCCATGACGGACACTGGTCGGATGGTCCCTGCGATCAAAGGTTATCAGGAAGGATGACCATGGGTTGAATTTTGGGGCGACTGACTCTATCGCATAGACGTCCCTGAGCGCGTGCTTGCGCTCCCTCTTGGGGATATGGGTAACGTATATCATGTTCACCGTTTTAACCTGGGGGGACTTCTTCTGTCCCCCTGTATTCGGCAGACGGGGCTCCTCGTCGTCATTCTCGCTTTGCGACCCCTTCTCCTCATCTTCGGCATTTAATTTGCCGGCCTGTTTAAAGACCCAACAACTTCGGTGGGTATGATTGGCTGGTTTATCAGGGGTGCTGTGGATCTGACATGGACGATCGAGTATGTGGTCCAAACTAAAAGAGCCTTGACTATTCATTTTATATGGCTTCTTCCGCTGACCAGACTTGGAGCCACCGAATCCGGCATTGACCGTTGTGTCATCAGTATTGTCACCATTGTTCCGATGCTTATGCCTATTGCGTCGGGTATTGCCGTTGCTATTCTTGGTTTCGGAGATGCCAGGTTCGCCTGCATTATTATTGCTACGGGCTAGCCAACTATCTTCACCCGCACAGAAGCGGGGCATAAGTGTCGTGAGGGCCGCCATGGACTTCGGCTTTTCTTGGCCGAGGTGTCGGGCGAGCCATTCATTGTGGATGCTATGCTTAAAGGCCGCTAGGGCTTCGACATCCGGTCATTTGACGATCTGGTTCTTTTTAGTTAAGAACCTGGTCTAGAATTTCCTGGCTGACTCTCCAGGCTGTTGAACTATGTGACTTAAGTCATCGGCATCCGGAGGTCTGACGTATGTGCCTTGGAAGTTGTCGCGGAAGGCATCTTCTAGGTCTTCCCAGCTGCCAATAGAGTTTTCAGGCAGGCTGTTCAACCAGTGCCGGGCCGGTCCCTTGAGTTTTAGGGGGAGGTATTTGATGGCATGAAGATCATCACCACGGGCCATATGAATATGGAGAATAAAGTATTCAATCCATACCGCGGGATCTGTTGTTCCATCATATGATTCGATATTCACGGGTTTGAACCCTTCTGGAAATTCATGTTTCATTACTTCATCAGCGAAGCAGAGGGGGTGTGCGGCGCCTCTATATCGGGCCAGATCGCGACGTAGTTCGGATGGAGTCCGTCTGCGGTTTTTGGCCCGGACGTGATTGTGCTTGTCATGTTCGGCTTGATAGTCGTCGTCGCACGTCGGGGGACGCCCCCGTGATTCGTAGATCGATCTGGGCATACTTACTTTATTCTTCAGGTCCTGCCACAGGTCATATGTATATCCCCGATCTGTTCTGCCTTTACGTCAAGGTAGGATGGGTTGGTGTTAGGCTTGAGTTGCCGCTTTGTCCCGTCCACGTGGTGGTCGATCAGCCGCGTTACGCGCTGATGGTACGGGCTCAAGTGAAGGAAATATGCCCTAGAGGAAATAATAAAGTTATTATTTATTTCCTTATATCATGATAAATGTTTATTATTCATGCTAGGATTGTATTAACCGGAAACATAATACATGTGTGAATACATAGACAAACAAAGTGTCACTAGTATGCCTCTACTTAACTAGCTCGTTGATCAAAGATGGTTAGGTTTCCTAGCCATTGACATGGGTTGTCATTTGATTAACTGGATTACATCATTAGGAGAATGATGTGATTGACATGACCCATTCCGTTAGCTTAGCACACGATCGTTTAAGTATGTTGCTATTGCTTTCTTCATGACTTATACATGTTCCTATGACTATGAGATTATGCAACTCCCGTTTACCGGAGGAACACTTTGTGTGCTACCAAACGTCACAACGTAACTGGGTGATTATAAAGGTGCTCTATAGGTGTCTCCGAAGGTACTTGTTGAGTTGGCGTATTTCGAGATTAGGATTGTCACTCTGATTGTCGGAGAGGTAACTCTGGGCCCACTCGGTAATGCACATCATTATAAGCCTTGCAAGCATTGTAACTAATGAGTTAGTTGCGGGATGATGTATTACGGAATGAGTAAAGAGACTTGCCGGTAACGATATTGAAATAGGTATTGAGATACCGACGATCGAATCTCGGGCAAGTAACATACCGATGACAAAGGGAACAATGTATGTTGTTATGCGGTTTGACCGATAAAGATCTTCGTAGAATATGTGGGAGCCAATATGAGCATCTAGGTTCCGCTATTGGTTATTGACCGGAGACGTGTCTCGGTCGTGTCTACATAGTTCGCGAACCCGTAGGGTCCGCACGCTTAAAGTTCGGTGATGATCGGTATTATGAGTTTTTGTGTTTTGATGTACTGAAGGTAGTTAGGAGTCCCAGATATGATCACGGACATGACGAGGAGTCTCGAAATGGTCGAGATGTAAAGATCGATATATTGGACGACTATGTTCAGACACCGGAAAGGTTCCGGACATATACCGGAGTACCGGGGGGTTACCGGAACCCCCCGGGGGGCTTAATGGGCCTACATGGGCCTTAGTGGAAATATAGGGCAGCAAGGGGAGTGTGGGGCGCGCCCCCAAGGCCCAAACCGAATTGGTTTAGGGCAAGGGGGCCCGGCCCCCTCTTTCCTTCTCCTCCTCTCCCTTTCCTTCCCCTCTCCTACTCCTACTAGGAAAAGGAGGAGTGAGGGAGTCCTGGATTAGGGGGTCTCCGGACAGCCGGACTATCTCCATTGGCCGGACTGTTAGACTATGAAGATACAAGATTGAAGACTTCGTCTCGTGTCCGGATGGGACTCTACTTGGCGTGGAAGGCAAGCTAGGCAATACGGATATGGATATCTCCTCCTTTGTAACCGACCTTGTGTAACCCTAACCCTCTCCGGTGTCTATATAAACCGAAGGGATTTTAGTCCATAGGACAACAATCACAACATACAATCATACCATAGGCTAGCTTCTAGGGTTTAGCCTCTCTGATCTCGTGGTAGATCTACTCTTGTACTACCCATATCATCAATATTAATCAAGCAGGACGTAGGGTTTTACCTCCATCAAGAGGGCCCGAACCTGGGTAAAACTTCGTGTCCCCTGCCTCCTGTTACCATCCGGCCTAGACACACAGTTTGGGACCCCCTACCCGAGATCCGCCGGTTTTGTCACCGACATTAGTGCTTTCATTGAGAGTTCCGCTGTGCCGTCGCCACCAGGAAGGATGTCTCATCTCGTCTTTAAAGAAGGCACTATCGTTGAGGGAGCTTTGGCTATCGGCCAAACTCTCCGGCTAGGTGGTTTTCTTACGACCGCCTGTTCGGCCGCTGCATCGACGATGACCTCTCGGGTCATTGAAAGCAATCTTCACGTCAACTCGGAACTCGCCGAGCAGTTAGATCCAATGGAGCTCTCTTCCCTGAACGAGCTCTTTGATCGCATCACCGCCCTGGGAGTCACTACAGACTACGATCAGATTGGGCCTAAACCCGATCCGAGAGAGATTAACTCTCCCCAGGTCACCCATTATGTTGCGGTGGTGGAGGAACAATGCGGCAACCCTTCATCTATCTTAAGGACTAGCTATGTCCGGATTCCCGATCCCTCCAAGCCGGATACCCGCGGAGGGGAGGACGTCACTCAAGGCCTGAACCTAGAATCAGGCAGCGGGCTAGATTTATCGGAAAACATCCAAGAATCCAAACTTTCGAGTTCGGAAACTCCTTGGCCCCTGAGTCTCAGATCGGGTGAGGATTCGGATTCAATTCCACTCACCCACCCAAACATACGCGATCTATCCCAACTTAGGCAAGAGCCCGAAGAAACAGTACACCATTACTGGGCCAGATTCCTCCTAGTCATGAACAGGATAAACGACTGCCGCGAGGAAGACGCAATTTCATTCTTTTGCAATAAATGCACGGACAAGGGAATCCTCAATGCCATAAGTCGCCGCAAAATTACACGCTTTGCCGACTTGGTGTCCATAGTACAAAAGTACTGTGCGATGGAAAGCGCCTGGAAAACCGAAATAAAATTTTGGGATAATCCGGCCCCGAATACAAACCCAGTCCGAAATAAAAGGGTGCATTATCACAATACACCTGGGTTAACTACCAAAAAGCAAAAGCCCTTTACGGGGCAAGGAACCGTACTGGAGGGATGGCTCAACGGACCCTGCAAAATTCATAGTACAGCGGTTGCAATAACAACGCACAGCCTTAGAGCATGTTGGATACTCCGGCAGGTGGCCAAAAGTGGTGAGGATCTACTACTCCCAAAAACCACAGAGAACCATCCCGCGGACAACAATACGGTGTCAACAGTCTTTGAGACCTTCACATCAAATAATAGACGCAAGCGAACACTCCGTAGCATGGCCGAAATCTGCCACATAGCAGAAATAAATCCTTGGAGTGACACGGCTATTACCTTCAAGGCCAGTGACGAACCCAAATTCCGAACAGCCCGAGCCCCAGCCGCACTGGTCCTCAGTCCGATCATGGACGGCTTTCGACTCACCAAGGTACTCATGGACGGCGACAGCGGATTAAACCTCATCTATGAGGAAACTTTTCAAAAGATGGAAATAGACTGGAGCCGCATTGAGCACAGTAACACAACCTTTAGAGGAATCATCCCCAGCCGGGAAGCACGTTGTGTTGGGAAAATCACACTAGATGTGGTATTCGGCACACCGGATAATTACAGGTCCGAAGAAATTACATTCCAAGTGGCCCCGTTCAGCAGCGGATACCACGCTCTACTAGGGCGGGAGGCGTTTACAATCTTCCAAGCCATACCCCATTACGGGTACATGCAGCTCAAAATGCCCGGGCCCAACGGAATCGTCACTCTTGCTAGTGATCCGGACATAGCACTCCGCGCCGAAAATAAGACAGCCGCACTGGCCCTCAAGGCACTATCCGAAGCCCTAGCGGCCGAGGAACTAACTGCGCTGCGCTCCACGGTGAACAGGGATGATGTGATACTCGATAAAAGATCCAAGTCCACCCCCTTTAAACTGGCGGACGAAATAGTCAAATTCCAAGTCCATCCAACGGACCCTACAAAAACAGCTTCCATCGGGGCACAATTAAACCCTGATGTCGACGCTGCACTGCAAGAGTTCCTGCGCGAGAACTGGGACATTTTCGCCTGGCACCCTTCAGACATGCCAGGAATCCCACGCAGGCTGGCTGAGCACAGCCTAAATATCCTAAAAGGATTCAAGCCAGTCAAGCAGGCTCTTCGACGTTTCTCCGAGCCTAAGAGACAAGCCATGGGAGAGGAACTAGCCAAGCTATTGGAGACCGGATTCATCAGAGACATAAAACATCCGGACTGGCTAGCAAACCTGGTGATGGTACCAAAGAAGGACAAATCCTGGCACTTGTGCATCGATTTTAAGGACCTTAACAAGGCCTGCCCAAAGGATCCCTTCCCCCTCCCCCGCATCGATCAAATCATCGATGCCACCGCAGGACACGATTCATTGTGTTTCCTCGATGCATACTCCGGCTACCATCAAATTAAAATGGCGGAGCCAGACCAAGCCGCAACGGCATTCATCACACCATACGGCCCATTCTGCTTCAACACAATGCCCTTCGGGCTCAAAAACACCGGCGCAACATATCAGCGCATGATTTAGACATGTCTGGCAAACCAGATCGGCAAAACAGTGGAGGCATACGTGGACGACGTGGTCGTTAAAACCAAGCATGTCGACACTCTAGTAGACGACTTGAGGCTCACATTCGACAACCTCCGAACATATGACATCAAGCTCAATCCGGAAAAATGTGTTTTCGGCGTACCAGACGGAAAGCTCCTCGGATTCATTGTCTCCACTAGAGGTATTGAAGCTAATCCGGCCAAAATCCGAGCGTTGTCATAGTTGGCTACACCAACAGACCTCAAACAGATACAAAAATTGACTGGATGCGTGGCGGCTCTAAGCCGCTTTATCTCCCGCTTGGGAAAAAGGCATTACCCCTTTATCGCCTCCTCCGGCGCACCGAACACTTCGAGTGGACGGATGCCGCCTCGGCTGGACTCAACGAAATAAAAGCCATATTGGCAACAAACCCAGTCCTGGCCGCGCCAAACATTGGCGAACCAATGCTATTATACATTGCGGCAACTCATCAAGTAGTAAGCGCAGTACTCGTCGTCGAGCAAGAAGCGGACGGACACAAATTCCCCCTTCGAAAGCCGGTTTACTATGTGTCCACTGTCCTTACTCCATGCAAATCACGGTACCCGCATTATCAAAAGATAGCGTACGTGGTATTTATGGCATCCCGGAAGCTGCGACACTACTTTCAAGAGTGTTCGATAACGGTAGCCTTGGAAGTACCACTTAATGATATTATAAACAACCGCGACGCGACGGGCCGGATTGCCAAATGGGCCATTGAGCTCCTCCCGTTCGACATAACATACAAGCCACGGAGAGCTATCAAGTCGCAAGTTTTGGCTGACTTCGTCGCTGAGTGGACGGAAGCCGAACTCCCTAAAGAGTACGGCACATATTCAAACTGGATCATGCACTTCGACGGCTCCAAAATGTTGGCTGGTCTGGGGGCTAGCGTCGTTTTGACGTCCCCAACAGGAGATACCGTCCAGTACGTACTACAGATAATATACACGGACTCCAACAACGCGGCCGAATACGAGGCCCTTCTACATGGTCTCCGAATGGCAGTATCTATGGGCATTCAACGCCTAGAGGTGCGCGGGGATTCAAACCTCGCGATATCCCAAATAAATGGAGACTTCGATGCCAAGGATCCGAAAATGGCAGCTTATCGCAATGCCGTCCTAAAAATGTCAGCTCGGTTCGAGGGGCTCGAATTTCACCATGTGGCTCGGGAAAACAATCAGGCAGCGGATATCCTCGCCCGCATCAGCGCAAAACGCGACGCGGTCCCTCCCAACATATTTCTGGAATGGCTCTTCAAGCCATCCGTAGCATGGGAAGGGGACACCGATAACAACAGTCCGGACCCGGCCAAAATACCCGATACCGAACTCTCTGACACAATCGGAGGCCCCGCCACCGAAATAACACAATCAGCCCACGAAATAAAGGCCTTTATTGCCCCGTGGACAGAACCATTCCTGGCCTACCTAACTAGACAAGAACTTCCGGAGGACCAAAATGAGGCACGCTGCATAGTGCGGCGATCCAAGGCCTACAGGGTCCATGAGGGAGAATTATACAAAAAAAGCGCTACCGGAGTCCTTCAAAGGTGCATCTCCGAAGAGGAAGGGCGGAACCTTATGGCAGAAATTCACGCCGGACTCAGTGGACATCACGCCGCAGCCCGGGCTCTTGTAAGCAAGACCTTCCGTACAGGATTTTATTGGCCAACGGCCCGAGCAGATGCACAGGACTTGGTCCAACGTTGCGTCGGTTGCCAGCTCTTTGCAAATCAAAGCCACATGCCACCCACCGCCCTCCAGACAATCCCCATTACATGGCCCTTCGCGGTCTGGGGGCTTGACATGGTTGGACCCCTTAAAGGGGGAACCCACAAGAAAAAATACTTACTGGTCATGGTGGATAAATTCACCAAATGGATAGAGGCTAAACCTGTGAAAACAGCCGAATCCGGACCGGTGATAGATTTCATATCCGGGGTTGTACACCGTTACGGCATCCCCCACAGCATCATCACTGATAACGGCACGAACTTCACGGTCGACGAGGTAAAAATCTGGTGTAGCAAAATGGGCATCAAGCTCGATTATGCTTCAGTCTATCACCCACAAACCAACGGTCAAGTTGAACGAGCAAACGGTCTTATAATGAGTGGCATTAAACCCAGATTAGTGCGCTCCTTAACGGAGTCTGACACGCACTGGGTAGAGGAGCTCGACTCCGTACTCTGGGGGCTGCGGACCACGCCAAATCGTAGTACTAGATATACACCGTTTTTTATGGTGTACGGCGCAGAAGCAATTCTGCCCTATGACATAATTCATGACTCACCTCGAGTGCGCATGTACGAAGAAAGAGAAGCCGGGCTCGATCGGCAGGACAGTCTGGACACCTTGGAGGAAGAGCGCAACGTAGCCAAAGCCCGTTCCACATTTTACCAGCAACAGGCTCGCAGATACCAAAGCAGAGAAGTACGGGCCAAAACTTATAACGTTGGCAAACTAGTTCTACGGCTGCCGGATAAGAAAAAGAACAAGCTCGAGCCCAAATGGGAAGGTCCCTTCATTATCGACCAAGTTCTGACCGGTGGAGCGTACCGACTGCGGGATGCATCGACTAGTCGACTCGAGCCGAACCCATGGAACGTAGCAAGGCTCCGAAGATTCTACGCCTAGCACCGAACTTTATGTTAGTCTCCTCCCTTTGTCCATTTTCTGCATATGCATCACCTGTCTTGTTTCCCTTTCTTTCTTTTATTTCTCTAGGCCTTCAAGGGTCACCTTGTGCCTCACTCATACATCACAGATGCGCTAGCCGCACTCTTCATACCTGGGGGCTTCTTTCAGAGAAGCTTAAATTATTTACCTAGGCCTCACGCCCAACACATGTGTTATACTTCCGCATGTACCTTTTTTACCATTATATGCATCGATATGACTTAAGTTTTGGCCAAGCTGGGTTGCCTAGCTCTTGTATTTATGCCCTACATTCCTGTTAATTCGGCTAGGGCATAAGGGGAGCACCTCTGCGATTGTTACCGCCGGGTCAGCCAGACGTGTACCTCAGACTGGGTGAAGCCGAAAGGTAGCGTTCTTAAGAGAATATTCGGTCGGTGAACAAAAGATGACTTTTATTTATTATCCATATCTGCCCCCAGATGTTTGTTCTGCGCTTCTTGTCGCAGTCCGGACATGCACTTTAGGGCATGCCTACCCAGGGAAAGGAACCCTTAATGGAACTATTCTCTCTGGAAGATGTTTCTTACTACCCATGTAATATAACACAACTAGTTGGGCACTTGTCTTATAAAGCACTAATGACCCCTACGCCTGGTCTCCACGCATGCCCCGGTTATAGCATAACCGAGAGGGTATTCAGATACACTCCGGACTGTCGGGTCCCGAGGTTGAAGCGAAAAGGTCCGCCACGACAAACGATCTACAATCTGGCTAGAAGGCATCATACATGTCACTTTAAAATTACATAGTCAATTTAACTGATTGAATTCCTCTTCAATGCCATCCAATAGGCTGTCTAGTCTACGGTCCTGTTGGGAATACTTTGCGGCCAATTCTACTTGGCCGTACACTAAACTCACAGGGATCTCCTTGACATCAGGCCCCACAGGTCCAACTTCGGCCATGTGGTTCGGGTCAGCCTTCGTGTACCATGTCTTCACCATTGCCCAGGCTTCCCTGGCGCCCTGACGGTAGGCCGATATCTTCCATAATCGGAAGCGCCGCCGTGCTCCCTTTAGCTTTTCTGCAAGCTCTCCAAGGCCTTCGGGTATGGAGACGGACGGCCACAAGGCCTGGGCGACGCCTTGCATCACCTGCCGAACTCGTTCGTGCAACTATGCGAGCTCGGGAAGAAGATCACGCATGGAACCAGGCATCTCCTCGGTAGGAAGACCTGTTAGAATACCTACAGACATAACTCTGTCAGCCAGCTTCCTCGCCGAACTCTTTTTCAAAGTTCGTTCAAGCACTTACTAAATATGCCGCGTCGAAGCCGCCGATTCTCCTTAACAGAGTCCGGCAGTTGGGCACGAACTTCTTTTAGTTCCACGCCCAGCTTGGTGTTGGCAACTTGGAGATCATTCTTCTCCTGCCTCACCCTCGTAAGAACGCTCTCACCAGCCTTCAGCTGGCGTATGAGCTGTTGCTTATCCGGATTTACTCCAGCATCATCTGCAATTTTATCGTTAGATCTGCATATACGCCGCATTCTAATATGATACTTATCATTCGAAGGATATGTTACCAGAGGGGGTCTCTTTGGGCTCCCCTGCTGCGGCCAGTGGGCCTGAAGTTGGGCTTTGCACTCTTCCAGCTCCTGGGACAGTTGAGTATTCTTTTCTGTAAGAACCTGCATAACGAATGATCCTTAAATCAGTTATCCTAACTGTTTCAAGTCTCAGGGGCTACTGATATATATAATCATCAAATGTTCTCACCCGTATGTCTTTTACATACTGCTCCGTGGCTCTAGCTAGACCATTTTGAGTGGCATGGAGGTGCGCGTCTCCCGAGTTGAAGGCATCCAATGCCTCTTGGGAGAAACAAGCATCACGAAGAACAGTCCGACGACGCCTGTGGTTCATGGCACTTTCCACCTCGGAATGGGTGGCGGACAGTTTATCTGCATCCTTTGTCGGAGGAGCACCCGGCGCACGCCTTGTATTCCTTCCCGCCACTGAATCCGGCCTTGGAGCCTGGCTTGTGGAGGCGCGATTGGTAGCCTCTCCAGGTATAGTCCGGCGAGCGCTCTTTTTCCTGGAAAGAAGGCATGGGCATTAATATGCCTCTGAAAATAATATCTTGCAATAAAGACGGCGCGCCGGTGTCTCAATCCAGACTGCGGATCTTTTCAGCCTACCTGGCCTCGCGGCCCCTTGTTGGCTAGTTGCCACAGGCTCGGCCTTCTGCCCCAAGGACCTCCCCTACAAAACACGGCTGTTATACGGAATCAAAAAAGTGCAAGGGCGAATCCCCTTTTAAGTGCTGGGACTTCGGTCTCAGCCACCTGTGAGGCTGGAACTAGCCCGGGGTAATCGGCCGTAATGGCCACCAAAGCATTGTCATTACTCCGTTGGTAGAATACCCCATCGATCAGCTCCACAGATATGTTCGGATCCTCCTGGGAGACCAGGTCAAGGGACCGGCCAAGGTCCTCGGGTTGTGGAGGAGGGCTGTTTATCTCCTTTACTGCCTGGCGCAGCTCCTGCGATAAAATCGCTAGAATGAATACTTAACTATGGGAATACGAAATGGATGGACGATAAAAAGTCTCCGCTTACCCAGCTCGGAGGATTGTGCATAGAAAATCCGCCCTGCGGGTTGACACGAAGGAATTCCTCCTCTTCTCCCTTGTACAAAGTGGATAAGATCTTTAATAGATCATCAGCCGATCCCGGCCCTTTGCGTCCGTGGCGGGTGGCGTCATCCTCCCCGTTGAAATCCCACATGGGGTGGCCTCTATACTGAAGCGGTTGCACCCCCCCACATAATCCATATGGCCATAACCTCGATCATGGTCAATCCGGATCGAGCTAAAAAAACTTATCCGGCTCATCAGGTAAAGAATGTACCTGTCATCTTCCTCCAGGGAGCTCTGTGGATGCCAGCTCCGGCGCTTCTTCAAAGGGGCATTGACGAACTCCGGAAGGCCGATCCGAATAGGATCCGGGAGGGGGACGTCTTCTATATAAAACCATTCTGAAGGCCAGTCTTCGGATGTCTTCTTCGAGGTCCCGGACAGGTATCCGGTCCCGGCAATACGCCACACTTCGGCTCCGCCCACTTGATATATTGACCCCTTCTGAGAACGGGGCACAAGGCAGAACAGCTTCTTCCACAGAGCGAAATGAACCTCACAGCCCAAAAACAACTCGCAAAGGGCCACGAATCCCGCGATATGCAACAGGGAGGCAGGCGTAAGGTTGTGCAACTGGAGGCCGTAGAACTCCAGAAGCCCCCGGAGAAATGGATGAATTGGGAATCCAAGCCCTCTTACCAAATAAGGGACAAGGCATACCCGCTCTCCCTAGGAGGGATTGGGACTGCTATCCGCTTGCTCTCCGCCATTGTAGGTGGCAAGCCTGGCTCGAACCGGGACCAAGTACGCTGGGGGAAGAAACCCCTTGGACTGAAGCATCACCAATTTGTTGTGCGGGATGGAACATCTCTCCCAATCTCCAGGCTTGGAGCTAGGGGTGCGAGAGGAGGAGCTGTGTCGGCCGGCCATGATGGAATGGATCTCTGTCGGGTGCGCTCCGATGAAGGCTCGCCAAGGGGGGATGGTGTGATTTGGATCTGAATCCTCGTATTTTTAAATAGGCGGCTCGTTCACATAGCTAGGGGGGTAAATGTGAAAACACCCTGGCTCTTCACATTCACTCGACACATGGAAAGTGGCCTTTATTGGGTGTGGAAGCCGAGGAGTACAAACATTCACAAGAAACCCGACATTATTTCGACAGGTACATAGAATTTGGAGAGGAACCCGCCTTGCAATGCCAAAGACAATACTGCACGCCGGACTCATCGTCATTGAAGCCTGGTTCGGGGGCTACTGAGGGAGTCCTGGATTAGGGGGTCTCCGGACAGCCGGACTATCTCCATTGGTCGGACTGTTAGACTATGAAGATACAAGATTAAAGACTTCGTCTCATGTCTGGATGGGACTCTACTTGGCGAGGAAGGCAAGCTAGGCAATATGGATATGGATATCTCCTCCTTTGTAACCGACCTTGTGTAACCCTAACCCTCTCCGGTGTCTATATAAACCGAAGGGATTTTAGTCCGTAGGACAACAATCACAACATACAATCATACCATAGGCTAGCTTCTAGGGTTTAGCCTCTCTGATCTCGTGGTAGATCTACTCTTGTACTACCCATATCATCAATATTAATCAAGCAGGACGTAGGGTTTTACCTCCATCAAGAGGGCCCAAACCTGGGTAAAACTTCATGTCCCCTGCATCCTGTTACCATCCGGCCTAGACGCACAGTTCGGGACCCCCTACCCGAGATCCGCCGGTTTTGACACCGACAAGGAGTCCTACTCCTAGTGGGAGTAGGACTGCCCCTCTTGGCGCGCCTCTCACTGGCCGTCCGCCTCCTCCCCTTGCTCCTTTATATATGGGGGCAGGGGGCACCCCATAGACACAACAATTGATCATTGATCTCTTAGCCGTGTGCGGTGCCCCCCTCCACCATAATCCACCTCGATCATATTGTAGCGGTGCTTAGGCGAAGCCATGCGTCGGTAGCATCATCATCACCGTCACCACGCCATCGTGCTGACAAAACTCTCCTGTGAAGCTTTGCTGGATCGGAGCTCGCGGGACGTCATCGAGTTGAACGTGTGCAGAACTCGGAGGTGCAGTGCGTTCGGTACTTGGATCGGTTGGATCGTGAAGACGTACGACTACATCAACCGCGTTGTGCTAACGCTTCCGCATTCGGTCTACGAGGGTACGTAGACACACTCTCCCCTCTCGTTGCTATGCATCACCATGATCCTGTGTGTGCGTAGGAATTTTTTTGAAATTACTACGTTCCCCAACACTCCTAAGATTGCTTGGATTCCAAACTCTTTATTAGTTGAATAAAAGTGTGTTTTACCCCTCCACTTCATCTACACGCATTGGATCATTTGGAAGGAGAGAAACATGCACATATTCAATGACACCCATATAACTCACTATAAAGTGGAGGGCATTGACGGAGTCTTGGATTAAGGGTCTTCGGGCGTCCGACCTGTTGGACATGGGCCGGACTGATGGGCCGTGAAGATACAAGACAGAGGACTCTCTCTCGTGTCCAGATGGGACTCTCCTTGGCGTGGATGGCAAGCCTGGCATTCGGATATGAAGATTCCTTTCTCTGTAACCGACTTTGTACCACCCTAGCCCCCTCCGGTGTCTATATAAACTGGAGGGTTTTGTCCGTAGAGGCAATCATAATCATACAGGGTAGACTTCTAGGGTTTAGCTACAATGGTCTCGTAGTAGATCAACTCTTGTAATCCTCATACTCATCAATATTAATCAAGTAGGATGTCGGGTATTACCTCCATCAAGAGGGCCCGAACCTATGTAAAACATCATGTCCCCTGTCTCCTGATACCATCGACCTTAGACACACTGTTCGAGACCCCCTACCCGAGATCCGCCGGTTTTGACACCGACATTGGTGCTTTCATTTAGAGTTCCACTGTGTCGCCGTTAGAAGGTTCGATGGCTCCATTAATCATCTACAACAAAGCGGCCCTGGGGGAGGTTTTCCTCCCTGGCCAGATCTTCGTGTTCGGTGGCTTCGCACTGCGGGCCAACTCGCTTGGCCATCTAGAGCAGATCGATAGCTATGCCCCAGGTCACCAGATTAGTTTTGGAAATCTGGACTATGCCGTTGATATCCGAGGAGACTTGATCTTCCAAGGATTCGCGCCCTCAATCTCCGCTCTGGCCTTAGATCCGGAGCGTATCGTCGGGTTCGAAGACGGGCTCCCTGAGCTCGCCGGACTATCTGCGACCACCAGGCCCATTGTGGGAGAGCCGGGGGAAGTAGTGTCGTTGGCAGCCATCAAGGAGCCGGACCCTTCTCCAGACATGGGCTCCGATCCTCGGAGTCAGCATCGTGTGAGTTCGTCCAAGGAGTCTCCCCCTTGCCGTACTCCACGGGCTCTCTTCTCTCGTGCCAAACCTCACCTTTAAGCGAGGTTCTGGACTTAATGTGATCCCTTGTCATTACAGAGGAGCAACGTACGAACTATGCCCAACCCGGACTAGGGGCTGAAAGCAGGGAATTTTACGTCCCACCCACCACCCACTTTATAGACACTATTGAGGACTTAACAGACATGCTCGATTACGACTCCAAAAACATCGACGGTATGGACGATGATGCCGGAGAGGAGGAGGCTCAAAACCCGCCGTTTATCGGACGCTGGACGACCACCTCTTCGTATGACGTGTGAATGGTGGATACACACAAAGAAGCTAACGGCGATGACAAAGAAGACCCAGTCGAGGATAAACCTCCTGAGATACAGCCAAAGCGCCAACGACAGCGGCGCCGCTCTAAGTCATGCCGCGGAAAAGATAGCAATACCGGCACAGGAGAAAATAATACTACAGACGATGCCAAGGACAATGAAGACCCCACACTTCCCTTGCTTCCCTCCTTTTCCACTAAGGCCCATGTCGGCCCATTAAGCCCCCGGGGGGTTCCGGTAACCCCCCGGTACTCCAGTAAAATCCCGATTTCACTCGGAACACTTCTGATATCCAAACATAGGCTTCCAATATATCAATCTTCATGTCTCGACCATTTCGAGACCCCTCGTCATGTCCGTGATCACATCCGGGACTCTGAACAACCTTCGGAACATCAAAACATAAAACTCATAATATAATTGTCATCGTAGAGTTAAGCGTGCGGACCCTACGGGTTCGAGAACTATGTAGACAAGACCGAGACACATCTCCGGTCAATAACCAATGGCGAAACCTGGATGCTCATATTGGCTCCTACATATTCTACGAAGATCTTTATCGGTCAGACCGCATAACAACATACGTTGTTCCCTTTGTCATGGGTATGTTACTTGCCCGAGATTCGATCGTCGGTATCTCAATACCTAGTTCAATCTCGTTACCGGCAAGTCTCTTTACTCGTTCCGTAATACATCATCCCACAACTAACTCATTAGTTGCAATGCTTGCAAGGCTTAAGTGATGTGCATTACCGAGAGGGCCCAGAGATACCTCTCCGACAATCGGAGTGACAAATCCTAATCTCGAAATACGCCAACCCAACAAGTACCTTCGGAGACACCTGTAGAGCACCTTTATAATCACCCAGTTACGTTGTGACGTTTGGTAGCACACAAAGTGTTCCTTCGATAAACGGGAGTTGCATAATCTCATAGTCATAGGAACATGTATAAGTCATGAAGAAAGCAATAGCAACATACTTAAACGATCGTGTGCTAAGCTAACGGAATGGGTCATGTCAATCACATCATTCTCCTAATGATGTGATCTCGTTAATCAAATGACAACCCATGTCAATGGCTAGGAAACTTAACCATCTTTGATCAACGAGCTAGTTAAGTAGAGGCATACTAGTGACACTCTGTTTGTCTATGTATTCACACATGTATTATGTTTCCGGTTAATACAATTCTAGCATGAATAATAAACATTTATCATGATATAAGGAAATAAATAGTAACTTTATTATTGCCTCTAGGGCATATTTCCTTCAGTCTCCCACTTGCACTAGAGTCAATAATCTAGATTACACAGTAATGATTCTAACACCCATGGAGCCTTGGTGCTGATCATGTTTTGCTCGTGGAAGAGGCTTAGTCAACGGGTCTGCAACATTCAGATCCGTATGTATCTTGCAAATTTCTATGTCTCCCACCTGGACTAGATCCCAGATGGAATTGAAGCGTCTCTTGATGTGCTTGGTTCTCTTGTGAAATCTGGATTCCTTCGCTAAGGCAATTGCTCCAGTATTGTCACAAAAGATTTTCATTGGACCCGATGCACTAGGTATGACACCTAGATCGGATATGAACTCCTTCATCCAGACTCCTTCATTTGCTGCTTCCAAAGCAGCTATGTACTCCGCTTCACATGTATATCCCGCCATGACGCTTTGTTTAGAACTACACCAACTGATAGCTCCACCATTCAATGTAAACACGTATCCGGTTTGCGACTTCAAATCATCCGGATCAGTGTCAAAGCTTGCATCAACGTAACCGTTTATGATGAGCTCTTTGTCACCTCCATAAACGAGAAACATATCCTTAGTCCTTTTCAGGTATTTCAGGATGTTCTTGACCGTTGTCCAGTGATCCACTCCTGGATTACTTTGGTACCTCCCTGCTAGACTTATAGCAAGGCACACATCAGGTCTGGTACACAACATTGCATACAGATAGATCCTATGGTTGAAGCATAGGGAACATCTTTCATTTTCTCTCTATCTTCTGTAGTGGTCGGGCATTGAGTCTTACTCAACTTCACACCTTGCAATACAGGCAAGAACCCTTTCTTTGCTTGATCCATTTTGAACTTCTTCAAAACTTTGTCAAGGTATGTGCTTTGTGAAAGTCCAATTAAGCGTCTTGATCTATCTCTATAGATCTTAATGCCCAATATGTAAGCAGCTTCACCGAGGTCTTTCATTGAAAAACTCTTATTCAAGTATCCCTTTATGCTATCCAGAAATTCTATATCATTTCCAATCAGTAATATGTCATCCACATATAATATCAGAAATGCTACAGAGCTCCCACTCACTTTCTTGTAAATACAGGCTTCTCCAAAAGTCTGTATAAAACCAAATGCTTTGATCACACTATCAAAGCGTTTATTCCAACTCCGAGAGGCTTGCACCAGTCCATAAATGGATTGCTGTCGCTTGCACACTTTGTTAGCTCCCTTTGGATCGACAAAACCTTCCGGTTGCATCATATACAACTCTTCTTCTAAAAATCCATTCAAGAATGCAGTTTTGACATCCATCTGCCATATTTCATAATCATAAATCGCGGCAATTGCTAACATGATTCGCACAGACTTAAGCATCGCTACGGATGAGAAGGTCTCATCGTAGTCAATCCCTTGAACTTGTCGAAAACCTTTCGCAACAAGTCGAGCTTTATAGACAGTAACATTACCGTCAGCGTCAGTCTTCTTCTTGAAGATCCATTTATTCTCAATTGCTTGCCGATTAACGGGCAAGTCAACCAAAGTCCACACTTTGTTCTCATACATGGATCCCATCTTAGATTTCATGGCCTCAAGCCATTTTGCAGAATCTGGGCTCACCATCACTTCTTCATAGTTCGTAGGTTCGTCATGGTCTAGTAACATAACTTTCAGAACAGGATTACCGTACCACTCTGGTGCGGATCTTACTCTGGTTGACCTACGAGGTTCAGTAACAACTTGATCTAAAGTTTCATGATCATCATCATTAACTTCCTCACTAATTGATGTAGGTGTCGCAGAAACTGTTTTCTGTGATGAACTACTTTCCAATAAAGGAGCAGGTACAGTTACCTCATCAAGTTCTACTTTCCTCCCACTCACTTCTTTCGGGAGAAACTCCTTCTCTAGAAAAACTCCGAATTTAGCAACAAAAGTCTTGCCTTCGGATCTGTGATAGAAGGTGTACCCAATAGTCTCCTTTGGGTATCCTATGAAGACACATTTCTCCAATTTGGGTTCGAGCTTATCAGGTTGAAGCTTTTTCACATAAGCATCGCAGCCCCAAAATTTCAGAAACGACAACTTAGGTTTCTTACCAAACCACATTTCATAAGGCGTCGTCTCAGCGGATTTCGATGGTGCCCTATTTAACATGAATGCGGCCATCTCTAAAGCATAACCCCAAAACGATAGCGGTAAATCTGTAAGAGACATCATAGATCGCACCATATCTAGTAAAGTACGATTATGACGTTCGGACACACCATTACGCTATGGTGTTCCGGGTGGCGTGAGTTGCGAAACTATTCCGCATTGTTTCAAATGTAGACCAAACTCGTAACTCAAATATTCTCCTCCACGATCAGATTGTAGAAACTTTATTTTCTTGTTACGATGATTTTCAACTTCACTCTGAAATTCTTTGAACTTTTCAAATGTTTCAGACTTATGCTTCATTAAGTAGATATACCCATATCTGCTTAAATCATCTGTGAAGGTGAGAAAATAACAATATCCGCCACGAGCCTCAACATTCATCGGACCACATACATCTGTATGTATGATTTCCAACAAATCTGTTGCTCTCTCCATAGTTCCGGAGAATGGCGTTTTAGTCAGCTTGCCCATGAGGCACGGTTCACAAGTACCAAGTGATTCATAATCAAGTGGTTCCAAAAGTCCATCAATATGGAGTTTCTTCATGCGCTTTACACCGATATGACCTAAACGGCAGTGCCACAAATAAGTTGCACTATCATTATCAACCTTGCATCTTTTGGCTTCAACATTATGAATATGTGTGTCACTACTATCGAGATTCAATAAGAATAGAACACTCTTCACGGATGCATGAACATAAAAGATATTACTCATATAAATAGAACAACCATTATTCTCTGATTTAAATGAATAACCGTCTCGCATCAAACAAGATCCAGATATAATGTTCATGCTCAACGCTGGCACCAAATAACAATTATTTATGTCTAATACTAATCCCGAAGGTAGATGTAGAGGTAGCGTGCCGACTGCGATCACATCGACTTTGGAACCATTTCCCATGTGCATCGTCACCTTGTCCTTAGCCAATCTTCGCTTAATCCATAGCCCCTATTTCGAGTTGCAAATATTAGCAACAGAACCAGTATCAAATACCCTGGTGCTACTACGAGCATTAGTAAGGTACACATCAATAACATGTATATCACATATACCTTTGTTCACCTTGCCATCCTTCTTATCCGCCAAATACTTGGGGCAGTTCTGCTTCCAGTGACCAGTCTGCTTGTAGTAGAAGCACTCGGTTTCAGGCTTAGGTCCAGACTTGGGTTTCTTCTCTTGAGAAACAACTTGCTTGTTGTTCTTCTTGAAGTTCCCCTTCTTCTTCCCTTTGCCCTTTTTCTTGAAACTAGAGGTCTTGTTGACCATCAACACTTGATGCTCCTTCTTGATTTCTACCTCCGCAGCCTTTAGAATTGCGAAGAGCTCGGGAATTGTTTTATTCATCCCTTGCATATTATAGTGCATCACGAAGCTCTTGTACCTTGGTGGCAGTGATTGAAGAACTCTATCAATGACACTATCAACCGGAATATTAACTCCCAGTTGAGTCAAGTGATTATGGTACCCAGACATTTGATACGTCTCCAACGTATCTATAATTTTTGATTGCTCCATGCTATATTATCTACTGTTTTGGACTATATTGGGCTTTATTTTCCACTTTTATATTATTTTTGGGACTAACCTATTAACCGGAGGCCCAGTCCAGAATTGCTGTTTTTTGGCTATTCCAGTGTTTCAGATAAACGGAATATCAAACGGAGTCCAAACGGAATAAAATCTTCGGGAACATGATTTTCTCACCGAACGTGATCCAGGAGACTTTAACCCCACTCCAAGGAACAAAAGAGGCGGTCACGAGGGTGGGGGCGCCCCCCCTAGGGTGCGCCCCCCTGCCTCGTGGGCCCCTCGTTGATCCTCCGGCGTACTTCTTCCTCCTATATATACACACATACCCCCAAACGATCAGAACAGGAGCCAAAAACCTAATTCCACCGCCGCAACTTTCTATATCCACGAGATCCCATCTTGGGGCCTGTTCCGGAGCTCCGCCGGAAGAGGGCTGTCATCACGGAGGGCTTCTACATCATCCCAGCCCCTCCGATGAAGTGTGAGTAGTTTACCTCAGACCTTCGGGTCCATAGTTAGTAGCTAGATGGCTTCTTCTCTCTCTTTGAATCTCAATACAAAGTTCTCCCCCTCTCTTGTGGAGATCTATTCGATGTAATCTTCTTTTTGCGGTGTGTTTGTTGAGACCGATGAATTGTGGGTTTATGATCAAGTCTATCTATGAATAATATTTGAATCTTCTCTGAATTATTTTATGTATGATTGGTTATCTTTGCAAGTCTCTTCGAATTATCCGTTTGGTTTGGCCAACTAGATTGGTAGTTCTTGCCATGGGAGAAGTGCTTAGTTTTGGGTTCGATCTTGCGGTGTCCTTACCCAGTGACAGAAGGGGAAGCAAGGCACGTATTGTATCGTTGCCATCGAGGATAACAAGATGGGGTTTATTTCATATTGCATGAATTTATCTCTCTACATCATGTCATCTTGCTTAAGGCGTTACTCTGTTTTTAACTTAATACTCTAGATGCATGCTGGATAGCGGTCGATGAGTGGAGTAATAGTAGTAGATGCAGAATTGTTTCGATCTACTTGTCACGGACGTGATGCCTATATACATGATCATGCCTAGATATTCTCATAACTATGCTCAATTCTGTCAATTGCTCAACAGTAATTTGGTCACCCACCATAGAATACTTATGCTCTTGAGAGAAGCCACTAGTGAAACCTATGGCCCCCGGGTCTATTCTCATCATATCAATCTTCATCACTTTAATCTTGCTTTGCTTTTTTACTTTGCTTTTACTTTTTACTTTGCATCTTCATACCAAAAATACCAAAAATATTATATCTACCAAATCTCACTCTCGTAAGTGACCGTGAAGGGATTGACAACCCCTAATTGCGTTGGTTGCGAGTAGCTGTCGCTTTGTGCAGGTACGAGGGACTTGAGCGTGGGCTCCTACTGGATTGATACCTTGGTTCTCAAAAACTGAGGGAAATACTTACGCTACTCTGCTGCATCATCCCTTCCTCTTCGGGGAAAACCAACGCAAGCTCAAGACGTAGCAAGAAGGATTTCTGGCGCCGTTGCCGGGGAGTCTACGCAAAAAGTCAACATACCAAGTACCCATCACAATCCCTATCTCTCGCATTACATTATTTGCCATTTGCCTCTCGTTTTCCTCTCCCCCAATTCACCCTTGCCATTTTATTCGCCCTCTCTCTCTCTATCCTCCCTCTCTATTTGCCTTTTTGTTTGCTCGTGTGTTAGATTGCTTGTTTGTCGCGATGGCTCAAGATACTACTAAATTGTGTGACTTCACCAATACCAATAATAATGATTTCCTTAGCACTCCGATTGCTCCTCTTACCGATGCTGAATCTTGTGAAATTAATACTGCTTTGTTGAATCTTGTTATGAAAGATCAATTCGCCGGCCTTCCTAGTGAAGATGCCGCTACTCATCTGAATAGCTTGTTGATTTATGTGATATGCAAAAGAAAAAAGATGTCAATAATGATGTCGTTAAATTGAAGCTATTTCCTTTTTCGCTTAGAGATCGTGCTAAAGCTTGGTTTTCGTCTTTGCCTAAGAATAGTATCGATTCATGGAACAAGTGCAAAGATGCTTTTATCTCTAAATATTTTCCTCCCGCTAAGATCATCTCTCTTAGAAACGATATTATGAACTTTAAACAACTTGATCATGAACATGTTGCACAAGCTTGGGAGAGAATGAAATTAATGATACATAATTGCCCTACTCATGGTTTGAATTTGTGGATGATTATACAAAAAATTTATGCCGGATTGAATTTTGCTTCTAGAAATCTTTTAGATTCGGCCGCGGGAGGCACTTTTATGGAAATCACTTTAGGAGATGCTACTAAACTCCTAGATAATATTATGGTTAATTATTCTCAATGGCATACTGAAAGATCTTCTAATAAAAAAGTGCATGCGATAGAAGAAATCAATGTGTTGAGTGGAAAGATGGATGAACTTATGAAATTATTTGCTACTAAGAGTGTTTCTTCTAATCCTAATGATATTCCTTTGTCTACTTTGATTGAGAATAACAATGAATCTATGGATGTGAATTTTGTTGGTAGGAATAATTTTGGTAACAACGCTTATAGAGGGAATTTTAATCCTAGGCCATATCCTAGTAATCCTTCTAATAATTATGGGAATTCCTACAACAACTCTTATGGAAATTATAATAAGATGCCCTCTGAATTTGAGACTAGTGTTAAAGAGTTTATGAATTCACAAAAGAATTTTAATGCTTTGCTTGAGGAGAAATTGCTTAAAGTTGATGATTTGGCTAGAAACGTTGATAGAATTTCTCTTGAGATTGATTCTTTAAAGCTTAGATCTATTCCTCCTAAGCATGATATCAATGAGTCTCTCAAAGCCATGAGAATTTCCATTGATGAGTGCAAGGAAAGAACCGCTAGGATGCGTGCTTCCAAAGATGCCTTTATTAAAGCGTGTTCTTCCAATACCTATGAAAATCAAGATGAAGATCTAAAATTTATTGATGTGTCCCCTATTAAATTTTTATTTTGCAATATGAATCTTGATGAAACTGAATATGATCTTCCTTTACATAGAAGGCGTTCTAAAAATTCGGAGTATTTAGATCTTAATGATGAAATTGATGAAAGTGGGATTGAAAGAAATAAAAATCTAGATGTTGCTAAACCCACTATATTATATTTCAAGGAATTTAATTATGAAAGTTGCTCTTTAATTGATTGTATTTCCTTTTTGCAATCCGTGCTAAATTCTCCACATGCTTATAGTCAAAATAAAGCCTTCACCGAACATATTGTTGATTCCTTGATGCAATCTTATGAAGAAAAACTTGAGTTGAAAGTTTCTATCCCTAGAAAACTCTATGATGAGTGGGAACCAACTATTAAAATTAAAATTAAAGATCATGAGTTTTATGCTTTGTGTGATTTGGGTGCTAGTGTCTCTACTATTCCCAAGACTTTGTGTGATTTACTAGATTTCCGTAATTTTGATGATTGCTCTCTAAACTTGCATCTTGCGGATTCCACTATTAAGAAACCCATGGGAAGGATTAATGATGTTCTTATTGTTGCAAATAGGAATTATTTGCCCGTAGATTTCATTGTTCTTGATATAGATTGCAATCCTTCTTGCCCTATTATTCTTGGTAGACCTTTCCTTAGAACGGTTGGTGCGATTATTGATATGAAGGAAGGGAATATTAGATTTCAATTTCCATTAAAAAAGGGCATGGAAAAATTTCCTAGAAATAAAATAAAATTACCATATGAAACTATCATGAGAGCCACTTATGGATTGCCTACCAAAGATGGCAATACCGAGATCTATCCTCGCTTTTATGCCTAGCTAGGGGCGTTAAACGATAGCGCTTGTTGGGAGGCAACCCTATTTTATTTTTATTCCTTGCTTTTTGCTCCTTCTTAGTAATAAATAAATTATTTAGCCTCTGTTTTGGTTGTATTTTTTGTGTTTAATTAGTGTTTGTGCCAAGTAGAACCGTTGGGAAGACTTGGGGAAAGTCTTGTTGAACTTGCTGTAAAAAACAGAAACTTTAGCGCTCACGAGAACTGCTGTCATTTTTATTTGAAGAGTGATATTTAGTTAATTATTTTTGCATATGATTAATATATAAATTCCTCACGTCCAGAAATTTATTTTAGAATTTTTTGGGTTCCAGATCTTGCGCTAGCTACAGATTACTACAGACTGTTCTGTTTTTGACAGATTCTGGTTTTCGTGTGTTGTTTGCTTATTTTGATGAATCTATGGATAGTAAAATAGTTTATAATCCATAGAGAAGTTGGAATAAATTAGGTTTAACACCAATATAAATAAAGAATGAGTTCATTACAGTACCTTGAAGTGGTCTTTTGTTTTCTTTCGCTAACGGAGCTCACGAGTTTTCTATTTTGAGTTTTGTGTTGTGAAGTTTTCAAGTTTTGGGTGAATTCTTTTGATGGATCATGGAACAAGGAGTGGCAAGAGCCTAAGCTTGGGGATGCCCATGGCACCCCCAAGATAATCCAAGGACACCAAAAAGTCAAAGCTTGGGGATGCCCAGAAGGCATCCCCTCTTTCGTCCACTTCCATCAGTAATTTACTTGGAGCTATATTTTTATTCACCAACATGATATGTGTTTTGCTTGGAGCGTCATGTATTATTTGTGTCTTTGTGTCTTAGTATGCCACAATCATCCTTGCTGTTCACACCTTTTGAGAGAGCCCTACATGAATTAAAATTTGATAGAATACTCTATGTGCTTCACTTATATCTTTTGAGCTAAGTAGTTTTGCTATGTGCTTCACTTATATCTTTTGAGCTAGATAATTTTTCTCTATGTGCTTCACTTATATATTTTGAGTGTTATAATTTTTGTCTATGTGCTTCACTTAGATCTTTTAGAGCACAGTGGTGGATTTGTTTTAAAGAAACTATTGATCTCTCATGCTTCACTTAAATTATTTTGAGAGTCTCTTAATAGCATGGTAATTTGCTTAATAATAACATGCTTGGTATTCAAGATTTGTGAAACTTTCTTTTGAGTGTGTTGAATACTAAGAAAAGATTGAAGCATGATAATTGTTTTGAGATATGGAGGTGATAATATTAAAGTCATGCTAGTTGAGTAGTTGTGAATTTAAAGAATACTTGTGTTAAGGTTTGTGATTCCCGTAGCATGCACGTATGGTGAACCGTTATGTAACGAAGTCGGAGCATGATTTATTTATTTATTGTCTTCCTTATGAGTGGCAGTCGGGGACGAGCGATGGTCTTTTCCTACCAATCTATCCCCCTAGGAGCATACACGTAATACTTTGCTTTGATAACTTCTAGATTTTTGCAATAAGTATATGAGTTCTTTATGACTAATGTTTAGTCCATGGATTATACGCACTCTCACCCTTCCACCTTTGCTAGCCTCCCTAATACCGCGCACCTTTCGCTGGTATCATACACCTACCATATACCTTCCTCAAAACAGCCACCATACCTACCTATTATGGCATTTCCATAGCCATTCCGAGATATATTGCCATGCAACTTTCCACCATCTAGTTCATCATGACACGTTCATCATTGTCATATTGCTTAGCATGATCATGTAGTTGACATAGTATTCGTGGCAAAGCCACCGTTCATAATTTCTTCATACTTGTCACTCTTGATTCATTGCATATCCCGGTACACCGCCGGAGGCATCCATATAGAGTCATACTTTGTTTTAGAATTGAGTTGTAATCATTGAGTTGTAAATAAATAAAAGTGTGATGATCATCATTCAATAGAGCATTGTGCCAATAAAAAAAGCAAGTCCAAAAAAAGAAGGCCAAAAAAGAGAAAATCTCTCCCTAATAATAAAGCACGGATTGAGTCTCCGGGTTCACCATCACAATACGCTTTCTTCTCATGTCATAATACGCTTTTACGATTTGTATAGACAAAATCATAATATATACAAGGTGGTACTAATTTAGGGTCTGACGTACGGGTAAAGAAAATAAACGCTTCCAGACTTCCGCTTGGGCCATGTTCGCATCGCCCACCTAGGCCTGCTCCCGGTGCGCCCCACAACTGGCTGGGCCTCAGCTCAAAGATAAAAAAATATCACAGGCCGGTGGAGGGTTGACGGCAGCCAGATCCAGACGGATGGATCCCGTCCGGTTGAGGCAGATCCGGCGGCGGCTGGACTTGGTAGGAGGGCGGTGGATCCAGATACGACGGGCTGGACCTTGGTAGGGGCCCGGTCGAGGGCAGACGGATCCAGTCCGGTGGAGCCAGAGCGGGAAAAGGGAAGGTAACGAGAAGAGGGGAGGCAGCGAGGTTCCGGCGGCGTGGTGGCCAGCGCGGACCACGGGGATGTGAACTTGTAGGGGGGTGGTTGCTCCTGGACGACCCAGGAAGAGAGGTTGGAGGAGGGGTGAGGGGGTGTGGGCCTGTGGGAAACTGGGGATCGATCTTCCCTGCCTTCTAGGGTTAACGGGGGTAGGTTGGGCCGATGGTGTTGGCCTGGTTTTTGACTCCCCTGTAATACGGCAGAATCAGAGAAATATGGTGTTGGGCTTTAAGTGTTCACATTTAATTTTTTTGTGTCATTCAATATGTCTTCTACATTTTGAAAAATAATATGTAAAATTTTAAAATCATTCATGCATCTTAAAATATTTGTGTAGTCCTAAGAAAAGTGTTCATGTATTAAAATAATGTTTTCTAATCTAATAAATACTCACCCTTTTCTCAAAATGAAAAAACATGTAACTCTAAAAAGTGTTCATGTGCTTACAAATATATTCACAATTTAAAAAATATTCATGCTCTTTAAAAATTATGTGATATAAAAAGTGTTTGTGTGTTAAAAAGAATGTTGATGCATTTTGGAAAGAAAATATACAATTTTAAACAGAGAGGGTGTAAGAGGGATGGTGTATGAACTAGGCATAGGTTGTAGCTCGGGAAGGACAACCGTCACGCCCAGCTCGATGCTAATAGTTTTTAAAGCTAATAGAGATTCACTTGTGATGGCGTAGTTTAATGACAGGTGTGAGTGCGGTGGCCGAAATCATCACCTTCGTATTGACCAAGTTAGGACGCGATGCGATCAGTTGGACACCATGACATGGTCGGTAAAGGTTGGAAGAGGGATAGGCGAAAACACGGATGAACGCTGTGTTTAAATAAATAAGATGGAGCTGCAAAGGGGTCTTGAGTCGTGTTTATTGTGCTAGCAGTGTGATTTTTACTCCCGTTGCAACGCACGGACATGTTTGCTAGTAAATAAAAAGGGGCAATGCTACTATGCTTTTACCACACTTGTGCTTCAAAGTAGCACCGTGATATAGCGAGTCTCATATATTGTGCTTCAAAGTAGCACCATGTTCTTCATATAGAGAGTCTCATATGTTGTCACTTTCATATACTAGTGGGAATTTTACATTATAGAACTTGGCTTGTATATTCCAATAATGGGCTTCCTCAAATTGCCCTAGGTCTTCATGAGCAAGCAAGTTGGATGCACACCCACTAGTTTCTTTTGTTGAGCTTTCATACATTTATAGCTCTAGTGCATCCGTTGCCTGGAAATCCCTACTCACTCACATTGATATCTATTGATGGGCATCTCCATAGCCCGTTGATACGCCTAGTTGATGTGAGACTATCTTCCCCTCCTTTTTGTCTTCTCCACAACCACCATTCTATTCCATCTATAGTGCTATATCCATGGCTCACGCTCATGAATTGCGTGAAGATTGAAAAAGTTAGAGTATGAAACAATTGCTTGGCTTGTCATCTGGGTTGTGCATGATTTGAATACTTTGTGTGGTGAAGATGGAGCATAGCCAGACTATATGATTTTGTAGGGATAACTTTCTTTGGCCATGTTATTTTGAGAAGACATAATTGCTTTATTAGTATGCTTGAAGTATTATCATTTTTATGTCAATATAAACTTTAGTCTTGAATCTTTCTATCTGAATATTCATACCACAATTAAGAAGATTTGCATTGAAATTATGCCAAGTAGCACTCTGCATCAAAAATTCTCTTTTTATCATTTACCTACTCGAGGACGAGCAGGAATTAAGCTTGGGGATGCCTGATACGTCTCCAACGTATCTATAATTTTTGATTGCTCCATGCTATATTATCTACTGTTTTGGACTATATTGGGCTTTATTTTCCACTTCTATATTATTTTTGGGACTAACCTATTAACCGGAGGCCCAGCCCAGAATTGCTGTTTTTTTGCCTATTTCAGCATTTCAGATAAACGGAATATCAAACGGAGTCCAAACGGAATAAAATCTTCGGGAACGTGATTTTCTCACCGAACGTGATCCAGGAGACTTGGACCCTGCTCCAAGAAACAAAAGAGGCGGTCACGAGGGTGGGGGGCGCCCCCCCTATGGCGCGCCCCCTGCCTCGTGGGCCCCTCGTTGCTCCTCCGGCGTACTTCTTCCTCCTATATATACACACGTACCCCCAAACGACCAGAACAGGAGCCAAAAACCTAATTCCACCGCCGCAACTTTCTATATCCACAAGATCCCATCTTGGGGCATGTTCCGGAGCTCCGCCGGAAGAGGGCCGTCATCACGGAGGGCTTCTACATCATCCTAGCCCCTCCGATGAAGTGTGAGTAGTTTACCTCAAACCTTCGGGTCCATAGTTAGTAGCTAGATGGCTTCTTCTCTCTCTTTGAATCTCAATACAAAGTTCTCCCCCTCTCTTGTGGAGATCTATTCGATGTAATCTTCTTTTTGCGGTGTGTTTGTTGAGACCGATGAATTGTGGGTTTATGATCAAGCCTATCTATGAATAATATTTGAATCTTCTCTGAATTATTTTATGTATGATTGCTTATCTTTGCAAGTCTCTTCGAATTATCCGTTTGGTTTGGACAACTAGATTGGTAGTTCTTGCCATGGGAGAAGTTCTTAGCTTTGGGTTCGATCTTGCGGTGTCCTTACCTAGTGACAGAAGGGGCAGCAAGGCACGTATTGTATCGTTGCCATCGAGGATAACAAGATGGGGTTTATTTCATATTGCATGAATTTATATCTCTACATCATGTCATCTTGCTTAAGGCGTTACTCTGTTTTTAACTTAATACTCTAGATGCATGCTGGATAGCGGTCGATGAGTGGAGTAATAGTAGTAGGTGCAGAATCGTTTCGATCTACTTGTCACGGACGTGATGCCTATATACATGATCATGCCTAGATATTCTCATAACTATGCTCAATTCTGTCAATTGCTCAACAGTAATTTGTTCACCCACCATAGAATACTTATGCTCTTGAGAGAAGCCACTGGTGAAACCTATGGCCCCCGGGTCTATTCTCATCATATCAATCTTCATCACTTTAATCTTGCTTTGCTTTTTTACTTTGCTTTTACTTTTTACTTTGCATCTTTATACCAAAAATACCAAAAATATTATATCTATCAGATCTCACTCTCGTAAGTGACCGAGAAGGGATTGACAACCCCTAATCGCGTTGGTTGCGAGTAGCTATCGCTTTGTGCAGGTACGAGGGACTTGAGTGTGGGCTCCTACTGGATTGATACCTTGGTTCTCAAAAACTGAGGGAAATACTTACGCTACTCTGCTGCATCATCCCTTCCTCTTCAGGGAAAACCAACGCAAGCTCAAGACATAGCAACATTCTGAATATATGTTCACTGACAGAACTATTCTCCTCCATCTTGCAGCTATAGAACTTATTGGAGACTTCATATCTCTCAATCCAGGAATTTGCTTGAAATATTAACTTCAACTCCTGGAACATCTCATATGCTCCATGACGTTCAAAACGTCGTTGAAGTCCCGGTTCTAAGCCATAAAGCATGGCACACTGAACTATCGAGTAGTCATCAGCTTTGCTCTGCCAGACGTTCTTAGCATCGTCAGTTGCATCAGTAGCAGGCCTGGCACTCAGCGGTGCTTCCAGGACGTAATTCTTCTGTGCAGCAATGAGGATAATCCTCAAGTTACGGACCCAGTCCGTGTAATTGCTACCATCATCTTTCAACTTTGCTTTCTCAAGGAACGCATTAAAATTCAACGGAACAACAGCACGGGCCATCTATCTACAATCAACATAGACAAGCAAGATACTATCAGGTACTAAGTTCAATTAATCATATTACTTAAGAACTCCCACTTAGATAGACATCCCTCTAATCCTCTAAGTGGCCACGTAATCCAAATCAACTAAACCATGTCCGATCATCACGTGAGATGGAGTAGTTTCAATGGTGAACATCACTATGTTGATCATATCTACTATATGATTCACGCTCGACCTTTCGGTCTCTGTGTTCCGAGGCCATATCTATTATATGCTAGGCTCGTCAAGTTTAACCTGAGTATTCCGCGTGTGCAACTGTTTTGCACCCGTTGTATTTGAACGTAGAGCCTATCACACCCGATCATCACGTGGTGTCTCAGCACGAAGAACTTTCGCAACGGTGCATACTCAGGGAGAACACTTATACTTTGAAAATTCAGTGAGGGATCATCTTATAATGCTACCGTCAATCAAAGCAAGATAAGATGCATAAAAGATAATCATCACATGCAATTAATATAAGTGATATGATATGGCCATCATTATCTTGTGCTTATGATCTCCATCTCTGAAGCAACGTCATGATCACCATCGTCACCGGCGCGACACCTTGATCTCCATCGTAGCATCGTTGTCGTCTCGCTAATCTTATGCTTCCACGACTATCGCTACCGCTTAGTGATAAAGTAAAGCATTACAGGGCGATTGTATTGCATACAATAAAGCGACAACCATATGGCTCCTGCCAGTTGCCGATAACTCGGTTACAAAACATGATCATCTCATACAATATAGCATCACGTCTTGACCATATCACATCACAACATGCCCTGCAAAAACAAGTTAGACGTCCTCTACTTTGTTGTTGCAAGTTTTACGTGGCTGCTACGTGCTGAGCAAGAACCGTTCTTACCTACGCATCAAAACCACAATGATAGTTTGTCAAGTTAGTGCTGTTTTAACCTTTGCAAGGACCGGGCATCTAGTGTGATTTTCCCAACACAACGTGCTTCCCGGCTGGGGATGATTCCTCTAAAGGTTGTGTTACTGTGCTCAATGCGGCTCCAGTCTATTTCCATCTTTTGAAAAGTTTCCTCATAGATGAGGTTTAATCCGCTGTCGCCGTCCATGAGTACCTTGGTGAGTCGAAAGCCGTCCATGATCGGACTGAGGACCAGTGCGGCTGGTGCTCGGGCTGTTCGGAATTTGGGTTCGTCACTGGCCTTGAAGGTAATAGCCGTGTCACTCCAAGGATTTATTTCTGCTATGTGGCAGATTTCGGCCATGCTACGGAGTGTTCGCTTGCGTCTATTATTTGATGTGAAGGTCTCAAAGACTGTTGACACCGTATTGTTGTCCGCGGGATGGTTCTCTGTGGTTTTTGGGAGTAGTAGATCCTCACCACTTTTGGCCACCTGCCGGAGTATCCAACATGCTCTAAGGCTGTGCGTTGTTATTGCAACCGCTGTACTATGAATTTTGCAGGGTCCGTTGAGCCATCCCTCCAGTACGGTTCCTTGCCCCGTAAAGGGCTTTTGCTTTTTGGTAGTTAACCCAGGTGTATTGTGATAATGCACCCTTTTATTTCGGACTGGGTTTGTATTCGGGGCCGGATTATCCCAAAATTTTATTTCGGTTTTCCAGGCGCTTTCCATCGCACAGTACTTTTGTACTATGGACACCAAGTCGGCAAAGCGTGTAATTTTGCGGCGACTTATGGCATTGAGGATTCCCTTGTCCGTGCATTTATTGCAAAAGAATGAAATTGCGTCTTCCTCGCGGCAGTCGTTTATCCTGTTCATGACTAGGAGGAATCTGGCCCAGTAATGGTGTACTGTTTCTTCGGGCTCTTGCCTAAGTTGGGATAGATCGCGTATGTTTGGGTGGGTGAGTGGAATTGAATCCGAATCCTCACCCGATCTGAGACTCAGGGGCCAAGGAGTTTCCGAACTCGAAAGTTTGGATTCTTGGATGTTTTCCGATAAATCTAGCCCGCTGCCTGATTCTAGGTTCAGGCCTTGAGTGACGTCCTCCCCTCCGCGGGTATCCGGCTTGGAGGGATCGGGAATCCGGACATAGCTAGTCCTTAAGATAGATGAAGGGTTGCCGCATTGTTCCTCCACCACCGCAACATAATGGGTGACCTGGGGAGAGTTAATCTCTCTCGGATCGGGTTTAGGCCCAATCTGATCGTAGTCTGTAGTGACTCCCAGGGCGGTGATGCGATCAAAGAGCTCGTTCAGGGAAGAGAGCTCCATTGGATCTAACTGCTCGGCGAGTTCCGAGTTGACGTGAAGATTGCTTTCAATGACCCGAGAGGTCATCGTCGATGCAGCGGCCGAACAGGCGGTCGTAAGAAAACCACCTAGCCGGAGAGTTTGGCCGATAGCCAAAGCTCCCTCAACGATAGTGCCTTCTTTAAAGACGAGATGAGACATCCTTCCTGGTGGCGACGGCACAGCGGAACTCTCAATGAAAGCACTAATGTCGGTGACAAAACCGGCGGATCTCGGGTAGGGGGTCCCAAACTGTGTGTCTAGGCCGGATGGTAACAGGAGGCAGGGGACACGAAGTTTTACCCAGGTTCGGGCCCTCTTGATGGAGGTAAAACCCTACGTCCTGCTTGATTAATATTGATGATATGGGTAGTACAAGAGTAGATCTACCACGAGATCAGAGAGGCTAAACCCTAGAAGCTAGCCTATGGTATGATTGTATGTTGTGATTGTTGTCCTATGGACTAAAATCCCTTCGGTTTATATAGACACCGGAGAGGGTTAGGGTTACACAAGGTCGGTTACAAAGGAGGAGATATCCATATCCGTATTGCCTAGCTTGCCTTCCACGCCAAGTAGAGTCCCATCCGGACACGAGACGAAGTCTTCAATCTTGTATCTTCATAGTCTAACAGTCCGGCCAATGGAGATAGTCCGGCTGTCCGGAGACCCCCTAATCCAGGACTCCCTCACTCCTCCTTTTCCTAGTAGGAGTAGGAGAGGGGAAGGAAAGGGAGAGGAGGAGAAGGAAAGAGGGGGCCGGGCCCCCTTGCCCTAAACCAATTCGGTTTGGGCCTTGGGGGCGCGCCCCACACTCCCCTTGCTGCCCTATATTTCCACTAAGGCCCATGTAGGCCCATTAAGCCCCCCGGGGGGTTCCGGTAACCCCCCGGTACTCCGGTATATGTCCGGAACCTTTCCGGTGTCTGAACATAGTCGTCCAATATATCGATCTTTACATCTCGACCATTTCGAGACTCCTCGTCATGTCCGTGATCATATCTGGGACTCCTAACTACCTTCAGTACATCAAAACACAAAAACTCATAATACCGATCATCACCGAACTTTAAGCGTGCGGACCCTACGGGTTCGCGAACTATGTAGACACGACCGAGACACGTCTCCGGTCAATAACCAATAGCGGAACCTAGATGCTCATATTGGCTCCCACATATTCTACGAAGATCTTTATCGGTCAAACCGCATAACAACATACATTGTTCCCTTTGTCATCGGTATGTTACTTGCCCGAGATTCGATCGTCGGTATCTCAATACCTATTTCAATATCGTTACCGGCAAGTCTCTTTACTCATTCCGTAATACATCATCCCGCAACTAACTCATTAGTTACAATGCTTGCAAGGCTTATAATGATGTGCATTACCGAGTGGGCCCAGAGTTACCTCTCCGACAATCAGAGTGACAATCCTAATCTCGAAATACGCCAACTCAACAAGTACCTTCGGAGACACCTATAGAGCACCTTTATAATCACCCAGTTACGTTGTGACGTTTGGTAGCACACAAAGTGTTCCTCCGGTAAACGGGAGTTGCATAATCTCATAGTCATAGGAACATGTATAAGTCATGAAGAAAGCAATAGCAACATACTAAACGATCAAGTGCTAAGCTAACGGAATGGGTCAAGTCAATCACATCATTCTCCTAATGATGTGATCCCGTTAATCAAATGACAACTCATGCCTATGGCTAGGAAACATAACCATCTTTGATCAACGAGCTAGTCAAGTAGAGGCATACTAGTGACACGCTGTTTGTCTATATATTCACACATGTATCATGTTTTCGGTTAATACAATTCTAGCATGAATAATAACATTTATCATGATATAAGGAAATCAATAATAACTTTATTATTGCCTCTAGGGCATATTTCTTCAGTCTCCCACTTGCATTAGAGTCAATAATCTAGATTACACAGTAATGATTCTAACACCCATGGAGCCTTGGTGCTGATCATGTTTTGCTCGTGGAAGAGGCTTAGTCAACGGGTCTGCAACATTCAAATCCGTATGTATCTTGCAAATCTCTATGTCTCCCACCTGGACTTGATCCCGGATGGAGTTGAAGCGTCTCTTGATGTGCTTAGTTCTCTTGCGAAATCTGGATTCCTTTGCCAAGGCAATTGCACCAGTATTGTCACAAAAGATTTTCATTGGACCCGATGCACTAGGTATGACACCTAGATCGGATATGAACTCCTTCATCCAGACTCCTTCATTTGTTGCTTCCGAAGCAGCAATGTACTCCGCTTCACATGTAGATCCCGCCACGACGCTCTGTTTAGAACTGCTCCAACTGACAGCTCCACCATTCAATATAAACACGTATCCGGTTTGCGATTTAGAATCGTCCGGATCAATGTCAAAGCTTGCATCAACATAACCATTTACGATGAGCTCTTTGTCACCTTCATAAACGAGAAACATATCCTTAGTCCTTTTCAGGTACTTCAGGATGTTCTTGACCGCTGTCCAGTGATCCACTCCTGGATTACTTTGGTACCTCCCTGCTAAACTAATAGCAAGGCACACATCAGGTCTGATACACAGCATTGCATACATGATAGAGCCTATGGCTGAAGCATAGGGAACATCTTTCATTTTCTCTCTATCTTCTGCAGTGGTCGGGCATTGAGTCTTACTCAACTTCACACCTTGTAATACAGGCAAGAACCCTTTCTTTGCCTGATCCATTTTGAACTTCTTCAAAACTTTGTCAAGGTATGTGCTTTGTGAAAGTCCAATTAAGCATCTTGATCTATCTCTATAGATCTTGGTGCCCAATATGTAAGCAGCTTGACCGAGGTCCTTCATTGAAAAACTCTTATTAAAGTATCCCTTTATGCTACCCAGAAATTGTATATCATTTCCTATCAACAATATGTCATCCACATGTAATATTAGAAATGCTACAGAGCTCCCACTCACTTTCTTGTAAATACAGGCTTCTCCAAAAGTCTGTATAAAACCATATGCTTTGATCACACTATCAAAGCATTTATTCCAACTCCGAGAAGCTTGCACCTATCCATAAATGGATCGCTGGAGCTTGCACACTTTGTTAGTACCTTTTGGATCGATAAAACCTTCAGGTTGCATCATATACAACTCTTCTTCCAGAAATCCATTCAGGAATGCAGTATTTACATCCATTTGCCAAATTTCATTGGACCACATACATCATTATGTGAAGGTGAGAAAATAACGATCCCCGCCGCGAGCCTCAATATTCATTGGACCACATACATCATTATGTATGATTTCCAACAAATCTGTTGCTCGCTCCATTGTTCTGGAGAACGGCGTTTTAGTCATCTTGCCCATGAGGCATGGTTCGCAAGTACCAAGTGATTCATAATCAAGTGATTCCAAAAGTCATTCAGTATGGACTTTCTTCATGCGCTTTACACCAATATGACCCAAACGGCAGTGCCACAAATAAGTTGCACTATCATTATCAACTCTGCATCTTTTGGCTTCAACATTATGAATATGTGTGTCACTACTATTGAGATTTAACACAAATAGACCACTCTTCAAGGGTGCATGACCATAAAAGATATTACTCATATAAATAGAACAACCATTATTCTCAGATTTAAATGAATAACCGTCTCGCATCAAACAAGATCCAGATATGATGTTCATGCTCAACACTGGCACCAAATAACAATTATTCAGGTCTAAAACTAATCCCGAAGGTAGATGTAGAGGTAGCGTGCCGATGGCGATCACATCGACTTTGGAACCATTTCCTACGCGCATTGTCATCTCGTCCTTAGCCAGTCTTCGCTTAATCCGTAGTCCCTGTTTCGAGTTGCAAATATTAGCAACAGAACCAGTATCAAATACCCAGGTGCTACTGCGAGCTCTGGTAAGGCACACATAAATAACATGTATATCACATATACCTTTGTTCACCTTGCCATCCTTCTTATCCGCCAATACTTGGGGCAGTTCCGCTTCCAGTGACCAGTCTGTTTGCAGTAGAAGCACTCAGTCTCAGGCTTAGGTCCAGACTTGGGTTTCTTCTCTTGATCAACAACTTGTTTGCCGTTCTTCTTGAAGTTCCCTTTCTTCTTCCCTTTACCCTTTTTCTTGAAACTAGTGGTCTTGTTGACCATCAACACTTGATACTCCTTCTTGATTTTTACCTCCGTTGCCTTTAGCATTGCGAAGAGCTCGGGAATTGTCTTATTCATCCCTTGCATATTATAGTTCATCACGAAGCTTTTGTAGCTTGGTGGCAATTGATACGTCTCCGTCGTATCTATAATTTTTGATTGTTCCATGCCAATATTCTACAACTTTCATATACTTTTGGCAACTTTTTATACTATTTTTGGGACTAACATATTGATCCAGTGCCCAGTGCCAGTTCCTGTTTGTTGCATGTTTTTTGTTTCACAGAATATCCATATCAAACGGAGTCCAAATAGGATAAAAACTGACGGAGATTTTTTTTGGAATATATATGATTTTTGGGAAGAAAAATCCACGCGAGACGGTGCCCGAGGGAGGCACGAGGCAGGGGGCGCGCCCCTGACACTCATGGCCACCCCGTAAGGCAGTTGATGCCCTTCTTTAGCTGCAAGAAAGCTAATATTCAGATAAAGATCATGTTAAAATTTCGGCCCAATCGGAGTTACGGATCTCCCGGAATATAAGAAACGGTGAAAGGGCAGAATCTGAGAATGCAGAAACAGAGAGAGATAGAGAGACAGATCCAATCTCGGAGGGGCTCTCGCCCCTCCCATGCCATGGAGGCCAAGGACCAGAGGGGAAACCCTTCTCCCATCTAGGGAGGAGGTCAAGGAAGAAGAAGACGAAGGGCCCCCCTCTCCCCTTCTCTTCCGATGGCGCCGGAACGCTGCCGTGGCCATCATCATCACCGCAATCTTCACCAACAACTTCACCGCCATCATCACCAACTCTTCCCCCCTCTATGCAGCGGTGTAACCTCTCTCTTACCCACTGTAATCTCTACTTAAACATGGTGCTCAACGCTATATATTATTTCCCAATGATGTATGGCTATCCTATGATGTTTGAGTAGATCCGTTTTGCCCTATGGGTTATTTGATGATCGTGATTCGTTTGAGTTGCATGTTTTGTTATTGGTGTTGTCCTATGGTGCTCTCCGTGTCGCGCAAGCATGAGGGATTCCTGCTCTAGGGTTTGCAATATGTTCATGATTTGCTTATGGTGGGTGGCGTGAGTGACAGAAGCACATACCCGAGTAAGTAGGTTGTTTGCGTATGGGATAAAGAGGACTTGATACTTTAATGCTATGGTTGGGTTTTACCTTAATGATCTTTAGTAGTTGCAGATGCTTGCTAGAGTTCCAATCATAAGTGCATATGATCCAAGTAGAGAAAGTATGTTAGCTTATGCCTCTCCCTCAAATAAAATTGCAATAATGACTACCGGTCTAGTTATCGATTGCCTAGGGACAAATAAGTTTCTCATAACAACAAGCTCTTTACTAAAACTAATTTAGTTGTGTCTTTATCTAAACAACCCCTACTTTTTATTTACTTGCTCTTTATTATCTTGCAAACCTATCCAAAAACACCTACAAAGTACTTCTAGTTTCATACTTGTTCTAGGTAAAGCGAACGTCAAGCGTGCGTAGAGTTGTATCAGTGGTCGATAGAACTTGAGGGAATATTTGTTCTACCTTTAGCTCCTCGTTGTGTTCGACACTCTTACTTATCAAAAACTGTTGCGATCCCCTATACTTGTGGGTTATCAGCAGTGATTGAAGAACTCTGTCAATGACACTATCAACAGGAAGATTAACTCCCAGTTGAGTCAAGTGATTATGATACCCAGACATTTTGAGTATATGTTCACTGACAACACTATTCTCCTCCATCTTGCAGCTATAGAACTTACTGGAGACTTCATATCTCTCAATCTGGGCATTTGCTTGAAATATTAACTTCAACTCCTGGAACATTTCATATGCTCCATGACGTTCAAAACGTCGTTGAAGTCCCGGTTCTAAGCCGTAAAGCATGTCACACTGAACTATCGAGTAGTCATCAGCTTTACTCTGCCAGACGTTCTTAACGTCATTAGCAGCATCTGCAGAAAGCCTGGCACCCAGTGGTGCTTCCAGGACGTAATTCTTCTGTGCAGTAATCAGGATAATCCTCAAGTTACGGACCCAGTCCGTGTAATTGCTACCATCATCTTTCAACTTTGCTTTCTCAAGGAACGCATTAAAATTCAACGGAATAACAGCACGGGCCATCTATCTACAATAACATCGACAAGCAAAATACTATCAGGTACTAAGTTCATGATAAATTTAAGTTCAATTAATCATATTACTTAAGAGCTCCCACTTAGATAGACATCCCTCTAATCATCTAAGTGATCACGTGATCCATATCAACTAAACCATAACCGATCATCACGTGAAATGGAGTAGTTTTCAATGGTGAACATCACTATGTTGATCATATCTACTATATGATTCACGCTCGACCTTTCGGTCTCCGTGTTCCGAGGCCATATCTGCATATGCTAGGCTCGTCAAGTTTAACCCGAGTATTCTGCGTGTGTAAAACTGTCTTACACCCGTTGTAGATGAACGTTGAGCTTATCACACCCGATCATCACGTGGTGTCTCGGCACGACGAACTTTGGCAATGGTGCATACTCAGGGAGAACACTTTTACCTTGAAATTTAGTGAGAGATCATCTTATAATGCTACCGTCAAACAAAGCAGAATAAGATGCATAAAGGATAAACATCACATGCAATCAATATAAGTGATATGATATGGCCATCATCATCTTGTGCCGTTGATCTCCATCTCCAAAGAACCGTCATGATCACCATCGTCACCGGCGCGACATCTTGATCTCTATCATAGCATCGTTGTCGTCCCGCCAACTATTGCTTCTACGACTATCGCTACCGCTTAGTGATAAAGTAAAGCAATTACAGGGCGATTGCATTGCATACAATAAAGCGACAACCATATGGCTCCTGCCAGTTGCCGATAACTCCGTTACAAAACATGATCATCTCATACAATAAATATAGCATCATGTCTTGACCATATCACATCACAGCATACCCTGCAAAAACAGGTTAGACGTCCTCTACTTTGTTGTTGCAAGTTTTACGTGGCTGCTACGTGCTGAGCAAGAACAGTTCTTACCTACGCATCAAAACCACAACGATAGTTTGTCAAGTAAGTGCTGTTTTAACCTTTGCAAGGACCGGGCGTAGCCACACTTGGTTCAACTAAAGTTGGAGAAACTGACACCCGCCAGCCACCTGTGTGCAAAGCACGTCGGTAGAACCAGTCTCGCGTAAGCGTACGCATAATGTCGGTCCGGGCCGCTTCATCCAACAATACCGCTGAACCAAAGTATGACATGCTGGTAAGCAGTATGACTTGTATCGCCCACAACCCACTTGTGTTCTACTCGTGCATATAACATCTACGCAATAACCTGGCTCGAATGCCACTGTTGGGGAACGTAGTAATTTAAAAAAAAATCCTACGCACACAAAGGATCATGGTGATGCATAGCAACAAGAGGGGAGAGTGTGTCTACGTACCCTCGTAGACCGAATGCGGAAGCGTTAGCACAACGCGGTTGATGTAGTCGTACGTCTTCACGATCCAACCGATCCAAGTACCGAACGCATGACACCTCCGAGTTCTGCACACGTTCAACTCGATGTCGTCCCACGAGCTCCGATTCAGCAAAGCTTCACAGGAGAGTTTCGTCAGCACGGCGGCGTGGTGATGGTGATGATGATGCTACCGACGCAGGGCTTCGCCTAAGCACCGCTACGATATGATCGAGGTGGATTATGGTGGAGGGGGGCACCGCACATGGCTAAGAGATCAATGATCAATTGTTGTGTCTATGGGGTGCCCCCCTTCCCTTGTATATAAAGGAGCAAGGGGAGGAGCCGGCCGGCCAGGGAGAGGCGCGCCAAGAGGGACAGTCCTACTCCCACCAGGAGTAGGACTCCTTGAGGGAGTCCTGGATTAGGGGGTCTCCGGACAGCCGGACTATCTCCATTGGCCGGACTGTTAGACTATGAAGATACAAGATTGAAGACTTCGTCTCGTGTCCAGGTGAGACTCTACTTGGCGTGGAAGGCAAGCTAGGCAATACGGATATGGATATCTCTTCCTTTGTAACTGACCTTGTGTAACCCTAATCCTCTCCGATGTCTATATAAATCGAAGGGTTTTATTCCGTAGGACAACAATCACAACATACAATCATACCATAGGCTAACTTCTAGGGTTTAGCCTCTCTGATCTCGTAGTAGATCTACTCTTGTACTGCCCATATCATCAATATTAATCAAGCAGGACGTAGGGTTTTACCCTCATCAAGAGGGCCCGAACCTGGGTAAAACATCGTGTCCCCTGCCTCCTGTTACCATCTAGCCTAGACGCACAGTTCGGGACCCCCTACCCGAGATCCGCCGGTTTTGACACCGACATTGGTGCTTTCATTGAGAGTTCCTCTGTGTCGTTGCCGTTAGGCTTGATGGCTCCCACTATCATCGATAGCGATGCGGTCCAGGGTGAGACTTTTCTCCCCGGATAGATCTTCGTATTCGGCGGCTTTGCACTGCGGGCTAATTCGCTTGGCCATCTGGAGCAGATTGAAAGCTACGCCCCTTGCCATCAGGTCAGATTTGGAAGTTTGAACTACACGGCCGACATCCACGGAGACTTGATCTTCGATGGATTTGAGCCACAGCCGGGCACGCAGCATTGTCGCGATGGGTATGACCTAGCTCTGCCGCCGAATAGTACCCCAGAGGCCGCGCCCGCATCAGCTCCGACCCTTAGCTCAGAGCCAACTGTGCCAATCGAGGACGGGTGGATAGACACCGCCTCAGGGGCTGCAGTCTCAACGGCGATCGAGCCTAACACCAGCATAATCCTCTGCGCGGCCCATGACTCCAAGGTGCCGGACTCTTTTCCGGACTCCGATCCATCCGCGCCCCTGCCAATCAAATCTGATTGGGCGCCGATCATGGAATTCACCGCCGCGGATATCTTTCAACACTCGCCCTTCGGTGACATTCTGAATTCACTAAGGTCTCTCTCTTTGTCAGGAGAGCCCTGGCCGGATTATGGCCAACAGGATTGGGATGCGGACGATGAAGAAATTCGACTCCCACCCACCACCCACTTCGTAGCCATTGTCGATGATTTAACCGACATGCTCGACTTCGACTTCAAAGACATCGACGATATGGACGACGATGTAGGAGACGAACATGAATCAGCACCTATAGGGCACTGGAAAGCCACCTCGTCATATGACATATACATGGTGGATATACCCAACGAAGGCAATGGCGACAAGATAGCGGAGGATGACCCCTCCAAGAAGCAACCCAAGTGCCGATGTTAGCAGCGCCGCTCTAAGTCCCGCCAAAGCAAAAGTGGTGATACCGGCACAGGAGATAATAACACCCCGGATAGTGCCGAAGACAACAACAATCCCCTCCAGCAAGATTTAGAGCAGGAGGATGAAGGAGCCAGCTCTCCTGAGAGAGCGGCAGACGGAGAGGAGGAGGATGATCACATGCCCCCTCCGAAGACGAGGTAAGCCTCGGCGATGATGAATTCGCCGTACCAGAGGATCCCGTTGAACAAGAGCGCTTCAAGCGCCGGCTTATGGCCACGGCAAATAGCCTGAAGAAAAAGCAGCAGCAACTTCAAGCTGATCAAGATCTGCTAGCTGACAAATGGACTGAAGTCCTCGCGGCCGAGGAATATAAACTCAAGCGTCCCTCCAAGAGTTACCCAAGGCGCAGGTTACTGCCCCGACTGGAGGAAGAAGCATATGATACGGCTAATCGGCCACCTCGTGGCCGCGATAGAGAGGCATTCCAGCCAAAAGCTCAGCCTCCACCCCAACGCCATCCAAATAAAAAGGCATGGGGAGATACGCCAGACCTGCGAGACATATTGGAGGATAAGGCAAAGCATTCAAGATCGATCTACGGATCACGAGGGCGCACCACTCTGCGAGACGACAAACGTCACGCCGGATACAGTAAAAGCAAATCCGGCCGGGCCGAACACAGCGGGCAAGACCCATTCGAGCTGCATCGCGATATAGCCCAATACAGAGGCGTCGCACACCCCTTATGCTTCACAGACGAAGTAATGGAACATCAATTCCCAGAAGGTTTCAAACCTGTAAATATTGAATCATACGACGGCACAACAGATCCCGCGGTATGGATTGAGGACTTCCTCCTCCACATCCACATGGCCCGCGGCGATGACTTACACGCCATCAAATACCTCCCATTAAAGCTCAAGGGACCAGCGCACCATTGGCTTAACAGCTTGCCAGCAGACTCCATTAGCTGTTGGGAAGATCTGGAAGCCGCATTCCTCGACAACTTTCAGGGCACTTATGTGCGACCACCAGACGCCGATGACTTGAGCCACATAATTCAGCAGCCAGAAGAGTCGGCCAGGCAATTCTGGACTCGGTTCCTTACAAAGAAAAATCAAATCGTCGACTGTCCGGATGTGGAGGCCTTAGCAGCTTTCAAGCACAACATCCGAGACGAGTGGCTAGCCCGGCACCTTGGTCAGGAAAAGCCGAAATCTATGGCAGCTCTCACGACGCTCATGACCCGCTTTTGTGCGGGAGAAGACAGCTGGCTGGCTCGCAGTAATAACATATCAAAGAACCATGGTACCTCAGATACCAAGGACGGCAATAGCAGGTCACATCGCAACAAGCATAAGCGCCGCATTAACAGCGAAAATACTGAGGATACGGCAGTCAATGCCAGATTCAAAGGCTCTAAACCTGGTCAGCGGAAAAAGCCATTCAAACAAAGTACGTCGGGTCCGTCCAGCTTGGACCGTATACTCGATCGCTCGTGTCAAATACACGGCACTCCAGACAAGCCAGCCAATCACACCAACAGGGATTGTTGGGTGTTCAAGCAGGCCGGCAAGTTAATCGCCGAAAACAAGGACAAGGGGCCGCATAGCGATGACGAGGAGGAGCCCCGGCATCCACACACTGGAGGACAGAAGAGGTTTCCCCCGCAAGTGCGGACGGTGAACATGATATACGCAACCCACATCCCCAAGAGGGAGCGGAAGCATGCGCTCAGGGACGTATATGCGTTGGAGCCAGTCGCCCCAAAGTTCAACCCTTGGTCCTCCTGTCCGATCACCTTCGATCGTAGGGACCACCCCACTAGTATCCATCATGGCGGATTCGCCGCACTGGTCCTAGACCCAATCATCGACGGATTTCACCTCACTCAAGTCCTTATGGACGGCGGCAGCAGCCTGACCTGCTTTATCAGGACACAATGCGCAAAATGGGTATAGACCCCTCAAGGATCAAACCCACGAAAACGACCTTTAAGGGCGTCATTTCAGGTGTAGAGGCCCATTGCACAGGCTCAATTACACTGGAAGTGGTCTTCAGATCCCCGGATAATTTCCGAAGCGAAGAGTTAATATTCGATATAGTCCCGTTCCGCAGTGGTTATCACGCGCTGCTCGGGCGAACCGAATTCGCTAGATTCAATGCGGTACCGCATTATGCATACGCCAGGACCTCGCGGAGTTATTACAGTCAATGGAAACACAGAGCGCTCTCTCCGAATAGAGGAGCACACCGCGGCCCTCGCAGCAGAAGCGCAAAGCAGCCTCTCAAGGCAATCAACCAGTTCGGCGCTTCAAAGCCCAGACACCTTCAAGCGCGCTCGGGCAATCGGCAAATAGACCGCCTGGCGCGATCTGAGCTCGCGTAGCAATACGGCGGCCACCCCAATCCCAGCCCAACGGCGATATTCGTGCCACGCGTACATAATTACACATTAAAAATACCATGGGCCCAGGTGGGGAGGGGGGCACAACTGCGGCACGCCCCAAAACACAGCCTAAACCGCCCTAGGGGCTTCCCGTTTGGTTATTTTTCTTTTTCTTTCAGGACCTTAATCTCTGGAAACACTGTCCGGCATCACTATTGCCGAACACTTGATGCAGCAACCAAGGAGGCAAACACCTACGTCATACCACGGAATTCCCAGGTTGATCACAGTAACGAGCGAAATATTCGATTTCATATCATTCCTCAGCTTGCCCTTGGAAGGGACATAGTCCTACTCTTTGCTTATCGCACTATCTGTATCACTCTGCTTTAACACAATTTTTTAATAAACAATGCATGACATTACGACTATTATTGCATTCTTGTTTTATATATATATATATCTATGTGTTCATTAATGACGCCTTGCAACCGTACACTCTAGTACGGCCAATACACCGGGGGCTTACGTACCCCACAATGCGGTGTGAAAAGTCCGAACACTTTCACAAGTGTGGCACCCCGAACTTATAGCATTATATGCATCAGCTCTGAATCATGTCTTTGGTCAAATGTTGGGTTTACCCGGCTCCTATGTTTTGGTACTGTCGTGGTTTTGTCACGGCAGATGTCCTAGAGAAAGGACTTAGTCGTGGAGCCATCACGACGGGTTAGCTTGAAGGGGTTAAAGCAGACACAAGGACGCAAGAGAGTTTATACTAGTTCGGCCCCTTCGATGAAGGTAAAAGCCTACGTCTAGTTGTGATGGAATTGATGGGTGTTTCGATGACTAGGGAGCAAATAAGCTTCGCCTATGTCTCGAGTTGTCGTCTGTTCCCCTTGAACCGCCGCCGGGTCGTCCCCTTATATACATGGGTGACGCCCGTTGGTTTACAGAGTCCCAACACCGGCTCATAGATGTGTCCGGTTTGGTCTCTACTTATTCCTAACTTACAATACAAGTTACATATTGACGCCGGTTTACGGCTACAGGCTCTCAACCGATTATGGGTCTTGAGCCCTCATCTATCTTCATGGGCTTTAACATGCTTAACTACTGATGAAGTTAATCCGGCCCAGATAGGCCGGTTTACGCCCAGTAGTAATATCCCCAACATTAGGCCCCAGATTGATTTGAATAGGTTCATGTCAATCCTTAGCAAAAACTTCATCTTCAACATCTTCTTGTAGTTTGGTGAACCGCCGTGATGTCATCTTCTCTGATTGCTGTAAACCGGCGTGACGTCATCTGTCATAAAGAAATTATCCATGATACCTTCCTGTTTAATAGATCTGCGATAATCGAGGCGACAGCTCTGTTTCCAAACTTGCGGCCCCTTGATTTTCGCGCCTGACCCTTGTTCCTTGCTTTATAAATAGGACCGAAGGGTCATTTCTTTTTCCCCTTCGTACCCTTCTGCTTCATCTTCCTCGCGTCGCCCAGTCTTCGGAGCTCCGCCGCCGCCGTCGACCTCTGCACCAACCTTGGCCGCTGCATCACCCTGAACGTACCAGAGCACCGCGGTGACCTTCCGCTTCTTCCTCAGCTCCGGTAAGTCTTCTATCCTTTTCATCATAGATCTGCTCTAGGGTTTCCATGTTCTCCAGTGTTCATCGCTTGCTTCTTGTTCATATGATAGATCCTTAGACGAGTCTGTGAATCTTCGCTCTGTGTAGCAGTAGTTTTTATCCTCCGTTTTCACTGTCCGGCATATTAAGGGCCAGTTCTTTTGCTAGCTTTTTTGGGCTTCCAGAATAAGCTTCCCCCTACCCAGCTTATTCTAGAAGCCCAACCAAAATTTTCTTTTTAAAAGCCTACTAGTCAAGTCTTAACTACTAGGCTTCTAAAAAAATAAGTTTGGTTGAGCTTCTAGAATAAGCTAGGTAGGGGGTAGCTTATTGCAGCTTATTCTGGAAGCCACCAAAAGAACTGGCCCTAAGACCATAGATCTTATCCGTACCTTTGCTTATTGATTCGGCACTGCTCCTTTTGGGCCTTGAATATTTATCTCCTTTATAAACATGTTCCAGATCCAAAGCTGTAGTATAATCTTGTGAAATCTGTTTTTGCGTACTTACTCATCTGCAGTCTTGACTGTTCAATGCTTAGATCAGGCGGTTTAACTTTGTAGAAAAATTTGACAAACCGGTATATACCATTAGTCCCCTTGTTGAACCGCCAATGTTGGTTGCTTCATGAAACTCCGGTTCAGATAGTTCTGTCTCCGGTTTAACAGTGCCCATACCAACGTACCTTGATCAAATGCATTTTTGAACCGGGATCTTCTACCTTGTAGATTCCATCATGGCCAAGCAAGTATATGAGTGCAATTGGGTCCCTTCTCGCGTCACAGAGGATCAACTGGACGATTTAGTCCTGATTGGCGCCATGGGCAGTAAAGACACCATCCATTGGAGGGCTCCTGGCAAAGAATGCCCCCCCACACCTCGAGAAGGAGAGGTTGTTGTTTTCGTAGATCACTTAGCCCGGGGCTTTAAGCCGCCCGGTTCTAAATTTTACCAGGATGTTTTAGCCGATTTCCAACTCCATCCGCAAGACACTGGCCCCAACTCTGTTACAAATATGTGCCACTTCCAAGTGCTCTTTGAGGTGTTCTTTCAAGAAGAGCCCATAGTGGAATTATTCAGAGATCTTTTCCATCTAAACCGCCGTACTGAGTTTACTGATGGCTCCAATACGGAGTTGGGTGGCATGGCGATTCAAAAAAGGAAAGAGGTCACATACCCTCACGCCAAGCTGCACAGTTACCCCAAGGAGTGGAATCAGACATGGTTCTACTGCAAAGACACCTCCCCTGCTGGTGAGAATCCCTTGCCTGGCTTCCGTCCGGAGCGGCTCAGCAATACACACCCTTTTCCTCAAAGATTGACTGCCCAGGAGAGAAGCAAATATGCTCCCCAGCTGTCAAAGCTCAGAGCCTTTATGGCCAACGGTTTAACAGGGGTTGATCTCGCTCGCTGTTGGATATCATGGAGCATACTGCCCCTTAGTCAGCGCTCCGGTTTGATGTGCAAGTATACTGATAGTGTTGATGACCCATTGCGACATTCAAAACTCCAGCTCTCCGGTGAAGAATTCACAGAGGCTGTGCGTAAGATACTGAATGACCGGAACACGTCTGCGCTAGAACCGTCCTGCTTCCCTTCTGTGCCACCAACAAACCGCCAGCTGTAAGACTTTGATTTTTCTCTTTGCTGAATCTGTTATTGATATGTCTGGTCATTGTTTTTAATATCAGTGTCTGCATAATCAGGGCGATGATCCGTTTTGGAGCAAAAAGATGCCGCAGGAGAAACCAGAGAAAACAGATAAACCGGAAAGAGCAACCCGGCAAAAGACTAAAGCTGTGAAGAAGACTGCCCACCGGAAAAGAACAACTGCATCTTCTAATCCGGCCCCTGATGACGAGGTGGATAATCCGGACTTTGAGGTAGAGCTTGACTCACTTGGTTTATTTTTCATGCGTCTTACTAATGATGATATTTGTCAGGATGATGCCGAAGCCAGCCACGCAGATGTTGCAGAGGTAATTATTCTCTCTTCCGATTCAGAAACTTTGCCTTCACAAAAAATCCGTCAGGCAAACCGGAAAGTTAAATTTTCTCATCCTCTTGCTTATTTGGATCCTAAACTTCTTATGAAGACTCAACAACACGAAGCTCGCCGCACCACCCGGCACAGCGGCCAGGTAGTTACCTCCGCCGGTTTACCGATCAGTCCGGTTCGGAAACGTCATTCTGAGGTCTCTAATTCGCTTGTCAGTGCTTGTCCTAAAGCGGGCTGCTTTCGTCAACCTCTTAATCCGCCTGACTCCGATTACCAGGTTATTTCCCACTCATCTTCTGGTGAGTCATCGGCTACTCAGCTCCCACCGCTCAAAACGGTGCTTGGGTAAGCTATATTTATTGTGATGTTTGCAGTATATTGCCTTAGAACATATGTTGTATTTAATTTTGTTATTCTTCTCAGGGCCAAACCTAGGCCAAGCAAGAAAGCCTGCCTGGACAAAGCGGCCGAAGAAGATGTCATTCTTGAACCAGGCAAAACACCCAATCTTGAGTGGCTATTCCTGAGGATATTCCCAATGATCCACCGCAGCCAGATGATGATCTTATTGCTGAAGAGATACCTACTGATACCTCAGGTCCTATCCATCAGCCCACAGGTTCCATCCGGATTGAACGCTCCACCGGTCCAGCAAACCCTACTGACAAGCCTAACACCAAGGATGATGAGGTTGTCATTACTGGTACTGGCCATACTGAGCCAAGCTACCCTGTCGCTTTATCCAAACATTCTGCCAAGGAAGAGTTTGCTGCTTTTGGCAAAGGCAAGTGGAACGCCGATCTGATGACTTACGCTGCTCTGAACGCCCAAGATATCCATTCCGGCTATCTGAACCGGCTGTATACCAGCCGTGACTATGAAGCCGGTCTGGTTAACATGATGAAAGATAAATATGAGGTAACTTCCATATGCTCCTTCCTGCTTGTATGCTTTCATTCTTGCTGACTCTCCTAGCCCCTAAGGGCCGGTTTGATATATTCTTTCAAACCGGGACTTAATAATATAAACCTTGATGCTTTGAAAATTTGCTGATGTAGCCCCCAAGGGCCGGTTCAACTTAGTGTAGTTAAACCGGTACTTTAAGTAATTGAAACTGCCGCATCAGAATACATATGATCAAATAGCCATTAGCCCCCAAGTGCCAAGTTGAATGCTTGTAGTGATCTTGGGACTTTGTAAACAATTGAAAGATGAAGATCGAATACGCATTAGCCCCCAAGTGCTAAGCGCATAACTTGTTATGTGGTTGGTACTTGAATCCTTCTACCAATTTGTTGAAACATATATCTGTATGCCTGCAGGCGGAGCTGAAGGTGAAAGAAAACCAAGTCATTGATCTGCAAGAAAACCTGAAAACCCAACAGGCTGAAACCTCCAAAGCAAAAGAGGAATTGGCCAGTGCCTTAAGCGCCATGGAACAACTTAAGGAGAACTTCAAGAAGAAACGGGCGGATTGGGCCACTGAAAAGTCCGCTTTGATCAAACGAGCAGAGGATGCCGAGGCTGCACTAAAACCAGTGACGGATGAACTGACCAGCATAAAGCGGCACGTTCATGCCATGACCACTGCTATCTTTGGTAAGTCAGCTTGCCTTCTGAATTGGTTCTGCCTTCTTACAGAGTCGCCGGTTTATTAACCCTTTATGGTATTTCAGGGACACGCATTGGTCACTTGGGGTCAGATGTGCGGAAGAAATTGAAAGCCGCCTATACCTTGGTTGAACAATTGTATACTGGTGCCCAGCGGATCATCTGTACTGCGTCTCATAACAAACCGGCGCCCACTTTGATTCAAGATACTCTGATGAAACTGTCAGTGCTTCCTGCCCGGGTTGAAGAGCTGAAGAAATCTGCTGCTCGAACCGGTGCAATCAATGCTTTAATCCAAGCAAAAGCCTGGGTGCCGGATTTTGATCCTATTGAAGCGGCTCAGGGCTATCCCAGCTTGAAGGAAGACGGGTCAGAATTTGGTGAAGCGGATTTGCGAGCAATAAACCGGGAGGTATGTCCGCTAGCTTGTCAACTGGCTGAGGAAGCAGACTTGTCTCATTATCAAGCCCAATATGACAGTCAGAACAAGCGAATAGCTGCACCAATCCATGAATCGGAAAATCTGATCCCTCCAATCCGTAAGCATACTTACGCTCCCGATATTGACCCGTCATTGCTAATCCATGATGAGGCTGTTTTTCAAGCATTAATGGGAATAGACTGGACAACTATGGATTTCCAGCCACTGGGTAGAGAAATGGAAGCTGAAGCGGCGCAAGATGACCCACAACCATCAGGCCAGGCTGGTGGTCAAGCTTAAACCAGAAGCCGGTTTAAAAACTGCCTCTCCTTTGTGAAAAAACAATTATGTTATTATGGGCACCATGTTGCCTTGTAATAGGCTAGCTGATACCTTTGATGTTGATATGCCTTCGTGCATAACTTGTTCTTCCTGTGGTAATGAACTTTCCAAAACACTTTCTGAAATAAGAAATTCGTCAAGTGCCACCGCGGTTGTACCGTCAGGCGGAGTATGATGTCTGTATATATAAAATCAAAACATCCAAAACAAAATTTTAAGTATATGATCAAATTTTTGAGATACATAATACCTGCAATCGTTGAGTGTGAAGTCGGCTGGGCCAACCTTGAAGCGGAGTTTTGCAAACCCACACTGTTGGAGGAAATAACAACTCATGTATATATATATGACGCTGTTTATCATGTAAACCGTGTCGTGTTATAATAAACACTGTGTTACTCCATAAGAGGATGTTAACAGCAAGGATCAAACCGGACAAATAGTCTCCGGATTGACGTGAACTATGTTCCGTCAATTGATTGGTTAAAAAACTTTGTCGGTTAAAAAACACAATGAAAAGCAAAAAAAACCCCTTCAAAGAAAATTATGAAACAAAAACAACGACAAAAACATTTGCCAAAAAAGATTTATTTAAGCTAATCAAATGGTGTTACCATGGCCAAACACGACCAAGCTCCCGTATGGTGTAACTATGGTTCTAGTTAGCCAGGTCCCCAAGTGATTCTTGTGGCATTTATGCCGACCAAATGGCATGGTCATGGTTCGGGTTTGACCAAGCCCCCAAGTGATTCTGTGGCCTCAGGCCAATCAAGAGGCATGACTGGTTCAGACATGACCAAGTCCCCAAGTGATCTGGTGGCTCTCGCCTATCAAGAGGCATGGTATTGGTTCGGATACGACCAATCCTCCAAGTGATATAACACGATGCTTTTAGCAAAGCGAACTCAAGGGGTAAACCGGAGGCCGCTTTAGAGCAACTCCGTGTAACCTCACATGATGTAAAAGAACAGATACCCCGCTTTAGCTGAGGTTCCGGTTTATTATATTTAATCATAATATATACATTGTCGTAATATGTACATAAGTATAGCCAATGGCTCAGGTATAGTAAGGCCGAAGATGAGCTATATTCCATGGCCTGTTAGTCTCCTCCTCTGATGTACGTGAGTCCTTATGCTCTCGAATATCGATCAGATAGTACGACCCGTTGTGCAGATTCTTGCTGACCACGAAAGGCCCCTCCCAAGGTGGGGATAGCTTATGCATATCAGTCTGATCTTGGATGAGCCGAAGCACCAAATCTCCTTCCTGAAAGGCTCTGGTTCTGACCCGGCGACTGTGATAACGACGAAGATCCTACTGGTAAATCACCGATCGGGCGGCTGCGATGTCACGCTCTTCATCCAACCGGTCCAAAGCATCTTGCCGTGCTGTCTCGTTGTCCGCTTCAATATAAGCCGTGACACGAGGTGAATCATGACGGATATCACTGGGGAGAACCGCCTCCGCTCCATAAACCATGAAGAACGGTGTGTATCCTGTTGATCTGTTGGGTGTTGTATTGATGCTCCATAACACAGATGGTAATTCTTCTACCCAACAACCCGGCGTTCTCTGCAAAGGAACCATGAGCCGGGGCTTGATGCCTCTCAAGATCTCTTGATTAGCTCTTTCTGCTTGACCATTGGACCGTGGATGTGCCACTGATGAAACGTCGAGCCGGATGTGCTCGCGTTCGCAGAACTCCTTCATAGCACCTTTGGACAAATTGGTACCATTATCTGTGATAATACTATGCGGAAAGCCAAACCGGAAAATCACCTTTTTGATGAACTGAACCACCGTGGCCGCATCACACTTGCTAACAGGTTCTGCCTCCACCCACTTTGTAAACTTGTCAGCCGCCACCAGGAGGTGGGTCTTCTTATCTTTGGACCTTTTGAAAGGCCCAACCATATCCAGCCCCCAAGTCGCAAATGGCCAAGTAATTGGAATCATCCTCAATTCTTGAGCCGGTACATGAGCACGTCTTGAAAACCTTTGGCAACCATCACATCGTCTGACCAGATCCTCCGCATCAGCATGAGCAGTTAACCAATAGAAACCATGGCGAAACGCTTTAGCCACCAGAGACTTTGAACCGGCGTGGTGACCACAATCTCCTTCATGGATCTCACGCAAAATTTCACGGCCTTCTTCAGGAGACACGCAACGTTGAAAAGCTCCTGATACACTGCAATGATGCAACTCGCCGTTGATGACAGCCATGGACTTGGATCGCCGGATTATCTGCCAGGCCAGAATCTCATCTTCTGGCAACTCGCCCCGGTTCTTGTACGCCAGGTAAGGAAGCGTCCAATCCGGAATAACATGAAGAACTGCCACCAATTGAGCCTCCGGATCAGGAATAGCCAAATCCTCTTCACCAGGGATCTTCACCGACGGGTTGTGCAGCACATCTAGAGAAACATTGGGCGGGACCGGTTTGCGCTGAGAGCCTAGCCGGCTTAAAGCGTTCGCCGCTTCATTTTTCCGCCGGTCCACGTGGTCCACCTGATAGCCTCTGAAATAACCTGCAACAATATCCACCTCACGATGATATGCTGCCATGAGTGGGTCCTTGGAGTCCCAAGTGCCAGACACTTGCTGAGCCACAAGGTCCGAATCACCAAAGCACTTAACTCGACTTAGATTCATCTCCTTAGCCATCCGAAGACCATGGAGCAAGGCTTCATACTCACCTGCATTGTTAGTACAAGAGAACATTAAGCGGAGAACATAACAAAACTTATCACCTCGTGGGGAAGTTAATACGACTCCAGCCCCCGAGCCTTCCAACTGCCTGGATCCGTCAAAATGGATGGTCCAATACGTATGATCCGGCTTTTCTTCAGGTGCTTGCATTTCCGTTCAATCATTGATGAAATCAACAAGTGCTTGAGACTTAACCGCTGTCCGAGGCACATACTTCAAACCGTACGGCCCCAGCTCTATAGCCCACTTTGCAATCCGGCCAGTTGCTTCCCGGTTCTGGATGATATCTCCCAAAGGAGCAGAACTGACTACCGTAATTGAGTGCCCTTGAAAATATTGTTTAAGCTTCCGTCTTGCCATAAAAACTCCATACACCAGCTTCTGCCAATGCGGATACCTTTGCTTGGACTCAATGAGCACCTCGCTGATATAATAGACCGGACGTTGAACCGGATGCTCCTTACCTGCCTCTTTTCGCTCCACCACAATAGCTACGCTGACCGCCCGAACATTAGCAGCAACATATAGCAGTAACGGCTCCTTGTCAACGGGAGCGGCGAGCACAGGTGGATTGGCCAATTGCCGCTTTAAGTCCTCAAATGCTTCATCAGCAGCAGAACTCCAGATAAACTGATCCGTCTTTTTCAACATCTGATACAAAGGGATTGCCTTCTCACCCAGGCGACTGATAAACCGGCTTAGCACAGCAATCCGGCCTGCCAGGCGCTGAACATCGTTGATACACTTCGGTTTAGCCAAGGTGGTGACAGTCGTGATCTTCTCCGGATTAGCCTCAATTCTCCTGTTGGACACTAGGAAACCCAATAGCTTGCCCGCCGGTACACCAAAGACACACTTGTCCGGATTAAGCATCATCTTGTATGTTCTCAGGTTATCAAAGGTTTCCCTCAAATCATCAATCAGAGTCTCCTTCTCCCTGGATTTAACCACGATATCATCCACGTAAGCATGTACATTACGGCCAATCTGCTTGTGAAGACAATTTTGTACACACTGTTGGTAAGTTGCCTGGGCACTCTTGAGCCCGAAGGGCATAGACACATAGCAGAAGGCTCCAAAGGGAGTTATAAATGCTGTCTTCTCCTGGTCCTTAACTACCATTTTTATCTGATGGTAACCAGAGTATGCATCCAAAAAACTTAAACGCTCACAACCCGCCGTGGCATCAATAATTTGATCAATACGGGGGAGGGCAAAAGGATCTGCTGGACAAGCTTTATTAAGATCTGTGTAATCCACACACATGTGCCAGGTGCTGTTTTTCTTGAGGACCAGCACCGGATTGGCAAGCCACTCAGGGTGAAAAACTTCAACAATAAAGCCAGCTGCTAAGAGCCTGGCTACCTCTTCTCCAATTGCCTTGCGTCTTTCTTCGTTAAACCGGCGGATGAACTGTTTCACCGGTTTATATTTAGGATCCACATTAAGTGTGTGCTCAGCGAGTTGCCTCGGTACACCTGGCATGTCGGAAGGCTTCCATGCAAAAATGTCCCGATTCTCACGGATGAACTCGATGAGCGCGCTTTCCTATTTCAGATCCAAGTTGGCACTGATGCTGAACTGCTTGGACGAATCGCCAGGTACGAAGTCAACAAGCTTAGTTTCTGCTGCTGATTTGAACTTCAGGGCCGGATCATGCTCCGTAGTTGGCTTCTTCAATGGAGTCATGTCCGCCGGATCAACATTGTCTTTAATAGTACTTCAACTCCTCGGTGGCACAAACCGACTCTGCATAAGCCGCATCTCCTTCCTCGCATTCCAAAGCAATTTTACGGTTTCCGTGAACCGTTATTGTCCCCTTGTGACCCGACATCTTGAGCTGCAAATACACATAACAGGGCCGAGCCATAAACTTGGCGTATGCCGGTCGCCCAAACAGGGCATGATATGGACTTTGGATTTTCACCACTTCAAACGTCAATGTCTCCGACCTGGAATCATGATCATCCCCAAAGGCCACTTCAAGAGCTATCTTACCAACGGGATATGCTGATCTGCCAGGCACTACACCGTGGAATACTGTATTGGACGGTTTGAGATTCTTATCTGTTAGTCCCATACGACGGAAGGTTTCATAGTATAGGATGTTAAAGCTGCTCCCTCCATCCATGAGCACCTTGGTGAACTTATAACCTCCCACCTGAGGCGCCACCACCAGAGCCAACTGACCCGGATTATCGACCTGGGGTGGGTGATCCTCTCTGCTCCATATGATTGGCTGTTCAGACCAACGTAGATAACGGGGTGTGGCCGGTTCAACAGAGTTGACTGCACGTCTCTGAACCTTCCGGTCTCGCTTGTCCAAGCTAGTGGTAAAGACATGGTACTGCCCACTACTCAACTGCTTTGGGTTGCTCTGGTAACCTGACTGTTGCTGCTGTTGGTTGTAACCACCCTGGTTGTTCTGACTATTTTGACCATTATGTCCGCCCGGATTACCATTAAATCCTGAACCGGAACTTCCTCCACCGTAACCCGGCCCGGACCCTGAGCCACCGCCAGATCCGTGATCATACCGAAAATTATTAAAATTCTTGAACTCCTGCGTAATAAAGCAATCCTTCCAAAGGTGGTTTGCTGGCTCCTCCTTCGTCCCATGTCTTGGACAGGGCTGGCTTAGCAGATAGTTCAGGCAGTTTGGGTTAGGGTTGGGTGCTCCACTACGATTTTTCGGCCTACCCTTGCGCCACTGGCCATTGTCCTGTGCGTTGGTATTAGCCACAAAATCCATGTTACCATCCGCTTTACGCTTGCCTCCTCCGCCATTGCCTACCCAGTGATGCTGCTGACCTTTGGAGCTACTGTTCTTCTTCCCCTTCCCTGTCTTGTCATCATCAGATTCGGGATCCTTGGTACTATCAGAATCAGCATATTTTACCAAAGCGGCCATGAGGGTCTCCATGTCGGTGCAATGACGCTTCATCCGTCCCAATTTCAACTTCAGGGGCCCAAACTGGCAGTTGCCTTCTAGGGTTAATACTGCGGTGTCAGTGTTGATGCGGTCTGAGGAGTGCAACACTTGGAAAACCCGACGCACCCAATGAGTCATTGATTCTCCTTCCTCCTGGACGCATGCAGCTAAGTCCACTATCGACATAGGATGTTTACAGGTATCCTTGAAATTGTTGATAAACCGGGCTCGTAATTGGGCCCATGAACTGATAGAATTAGCTGGCAAGCTTTTTAACCAAGTACGGGCCATTCCTTCAAGCATCATGGTGAAGTATTTCGCACACGCCGTGTCATCCACATCAAGCATCTCCATGGCCATCTCATAGCTCTCTGCCCATGTCTCTGGAGGTTGATCCGCCGTATAATTTGGTACCTTGTGTGGGCCTTTGAAATCCTTGGGCAGGCGCACGTTGCATAAAGCAGGGATAAGGCAAGGCACCCCCAAAGAACTAGAAGTAACACCAGGTTCGATCGAGATGGTTGGACGAACCGGTGTGAACTGCCGAGCCTGATGCTGTGCGGCTAACTCGGCCTCCCTGCGCGCTCGGGCCTGGTTCACCACTTCCTGAGCGTCATCAGCACCACCCGTCGGGTTGTTGCCATGGGGTGCTCCACGTCGTTCATTACTCGACACTGCTGGTTCATCCATATGTCTGCTATAGCTCCGGCTTGGACGGGGGGTCGAGTGGATCTGGTCGCGGCTGTACGAGTACGCTTCCTGTTGGGCTGTCGGTGTACTAGAATAGGGGTACCCCAGTACCCCGAACTTGTGCACGGGCAGTCGCAACACTCCCGCGGCAAGGCTTGCCGGGTGACCGCCAAGACCCTCCGCGGCTACCTTGAAGACCATTCAAGAGCAAAGTACTCAAACCAAGGCCACGGCGAGAGGAGCTTGCCAGGAAGAAGACAAGACCCCGGCAGGAGGAGCTTGCCGGGAAGGCTATCAGAAGTGTCCCAAGGCCCCGGCAAGAGGCGCTTGCCGGGAAGGCCAACCAAGGCGCACCAGGAAAACTTGCCGCAGCGCCCCAGGCGCCCCAGCAAGGCCCGGTGAGCGACAAGCTCCCGGACACGACAAGACGACAACCGCGGCAAGGAGCTTGCCGCGGGAAGCCCCCACTCCGTGCCCACGCTCTAGCACACCCGCCCACATGTCGCTCTGGGGCCCCTCCCAAGCGCACGTGGCAGGAGGCCGCGTAGCGAGGGGTGCGCAGTGGCAGGCAGGCGCTGACAAGACAACCACCATGGCTAACGGTGGCGTCCCTAGCAAGCCTCTTTCGGTACTGTTTAGGCGACACAGACGGGCATTTAATGCCCTTGTCCCCTGCCGTCAGGGTTAGGTACGATAGCACTGTAGCAGGTAGCTGTGCCTGCTATAGCACCTAGCTGCCCCTACTACGGCACCTTTCCATTTTTGCTCTTGACCCCCGTTGCTCTATGTCGGTAACCCCTTGAGCATATAAAAGGAGGCCCGAGTGCAACGAGGGGGGGGGGCGGCCATTCTGATACACACACACAAGGTCTCGTTAGCGGCCGAAGAGTACTGTAGCACTCCACGCTCCTGAGCTAGAAAGCAATACAATCCACAAAGCAGGAGTAGGGTTTTACGCATCCGTGCGGCCCGAACCTGGGTAAATCATTCGCGTGCTTCGCCTTGGTTTACTCTTTGCACGACCAATCGCCCGCGTGCTCCGCCTCGATCTGCTCTTTGCGCGACCTCCGCCCCCCGCGGAACCAAAAGGGACCCGGTCCGCCGGTCCCATAGGTGTCCGTGGATCAGCAACCCCGGCATCTCTGGCGCGCCAGGTAGGGGGCGTCGAAGTTGTGCGAACCAGATTCGACGTTCTCGCGGGTTAGATTTTCATCGTCTTCAGATCCGGTGTTTTCGCGAGCTAGATCTCCATCATCTTCACCAACATGCTGCCAAAGAAGAAAGTTTCGGAGGCAACTGCTCCGTCCACGCCGACGGCCGAAGATAAGTTGCCAAAGTTTGAGCAATTGAATCTTTTAAAACTTTTGAGTTATCTCCCTTGAACGACCACCCTTTGTATGGGAAACCTGTGTGCGGAGGAGCCAACTCGTAGCTAGCTGCGCCCTTGCGTTGTTTCGAGCTCGCTCAACAACATTAGGTGAGCTGCAGCTAGTTGCTTAACTAGCCGCGCCCTTGCATTGTTTCGAGCCTGCTCAACAACGTAAGTGGGCTGCGGCTAGTTGCTTAACTAGCCGCGCCCTTACTTTGCTTCGAGTCCGCTCAGCAACTTAAGTGAGCTGCAGCTAGTTGCGACAAGGTTTCTTGCCGGTAGCGGCACCGCCAGCGGGCTGCTGACGTTCCGCACTCAGCGCTCGCGGCTCGGGTGCCTGCACCGGCGAGTTCCCTAAAAGCGTAGGGCAAAAACATACAAAGGGAGGAATCAAGTAAAGGGAGTAACGTTGCAATCGTTGCCCACGGCGCTCCTGACAAGTTTTGCTCCGGCGAGCTTGCCGGGGAACGCCACGCTCCGGCAGACCTGCAGGTTCCTGCCGTAGAAGCGGGCGTTTCCGCAGCCGCAGGATTGCCTTTAGTCCCTGTTGTCGAGCTACAAGCTCCAGCATGGGCACAGCAAATTGTCCGCCTCCTTCAGACAGGAGAACTTCCCGAAGCACAAGAAGAAGCGGAAAGAGTAACCCGGCAGTCAAGTATGTACCAGTTTGTCGACAAGACACTGTACAGAAGAAGACTCAACGGTGTGAAATTGAAGCGTATTCACCGGGAAGGCGGACAAAAGTTGTCGGCAAAAATGCATGGCAATCAAGTAAACATTTACTCCCCGCTAAGCAATAACGAGCCATAAGGCTCCATATCTGTATTTTCTCTTCTTTCTTTTTCACAAGGAAAGGAAGGCTCCCTCGCGCACAAGTTTGCCGGGGGGGAAGGAGAAGATGATGGTATGGACCAGGCGTCGTCGTTCGAGAATTCCGCCTTGCCGGGAAGCAAACAACAGAAAAGATAAGTTGCCAAAGTTTGAGCAACCAAATTTTCAATTTTTAAGTTATCTCCCCTGAACGGCCTCACTTTGTATGGAAAACCTGTGTGCGGAGGAGCCGACTCATAGCTAGCTGCGCCCTTGCGTTGTTTCGAGCTCGCTCAACAACATTAGGTGAGCTGCGGCTAGTTGCTTAACTAGCCGCGCCCTTGCATTGTTTCGAGCCTGCTCAACAACGTAAGTGAGCTGCGGCTAGTTGCTTAACTAGCCGCGCCCTTACTTTGCTTCGAGCCCGCTCAGCAACTTAAGTTAGCTGCAGCTAGTTGCGACAAGGTTTCTTGCCGGTAGAGGCACCGCCAGCGGGCCGCTGACGTTCCGCACTCAGCGCTCGCGGCTCAGGTGCCTGCACCGGCAAGTTCCCTAAAAGCGTAGGGTAAAAACATACAAGGCAAGGAACCAAGTAAAGGGGAATAACCTAGCAATCACTACCCGTAAGAAGGTTATATTACAGAATAGCTTGTCGCAGCTCTAACAGATGTTTTCTATGACATAGCTAGCAGCGACAAGGAAAGAAGGGAGCAGGCGGCCTAGTCAACGCGGTCGCCCTCAACCCTCTTGATCCCGCCCACCTTGTCCACAATGGGTGTGACAAGGGCCTTGAGCTCCTCCTGATCGATATCAGACGGCAAGGGTCTGAGGACGTTGGTGAGACGGAGGCCTGGATTGCGGAAGGCCACCTTCATCAACACCTTCTGAAGGGCTCCCGCACAGATCTCGCGCGACTCGTCGGCCAGCTGCTTCGGGATCCTGTCTCGGAGTCGCTGGAGGGTCGTCGCCACGCCCTTGAAGAACAGAGTGAGCTTGACGCTAGGTTGGAGGTTCTCGTCGGAGGAGTACCCGAAGTCTTCCACCCCCAGCTGCGCCAGCTCCTTGTCGATATCTGCGGCGATACTCACTAGACTCTCCGTCCAGTGCGTCACAGTCTCCTTGAGGGCGTTCTGGGTCGTGGCGGCGCTCTCCAGCAGCGCCTTGTCGGCCTTGATTTCCTCCTTCAAGGCCGCCTCCCGCTGCTTGGCGCTGTCCAAAGTCTTGGTCAAAGTGGTTAGCTTCAACTCGAGATCTACGTTGGAGGCCTTGGCGACGCTGAGCTCCTTGCCTTTCTCGGAGAGATCGGCCTCCAGACGCGCCACCTTCACCTTCAACTCCTCCTTGGCGGCCTCGGTGGCGGCGGCAGCGTCCTCTGCCTGCTTGAGGGCTCTGCCAAGCTTCTCCTCGCGCGCGGAAAGCTCCTCCTCGTGGGCATCGAGGTTGACCTTCCGCTGCGCCTGCTCGCCCACCTCCGCGGCTAGCTTCACGGAGACCAGTCGCTGCAGCTCTTCGGCTTCGGCCTTCTCAAGGAGAAAGGCCTTCCGCGCTTCAGCGAGCTGCTCCCGCTCCTCCGCCAGGGATCGGACGGCTTCCCGGTGGAAACCCCCGAGCTCTTCTGCGCGCCTTTCGATGTCTGCTCCCGCCTTCGCGACAAGCACCTCGCGGGACTCCAGCTTGGCTTGTCGCGCGTGGTAGAGCGACATCAACCTGCGCAGCAGCTGCTCTTCTTCGGACTCGTCGCTGCTTCTGCTTGGCGCGTCGACTAGCTTCAACCCTGAGGAGGCTTGCACTTTTCCGTCGAAGATCTCCCCTTCGACCGGCACCCTGGAGCTTGACGCCCAGGGGAGGTTGATGAAGACGCCTTCGCTGGCCTTCAGGTAGGCGCCTGGCTGGGGCTCTTCGGAGCCCGGCGCTGCGGCGGCGGCGGATGAATCGGCGGTCGGGGTAGCGCCTGGCGCTCCCGCGGCCTCAAGGCCGTCAGTGCGATCGCCGGATCCCCCGCCGGTTGCCGCTGCGTCTGCCTTGGCGGCCTCTGCGCCGGCGGCGTCGCCACCACCGGCAGCTTCGTCGGTGGCGACCTCTCTCTCCATCTGCTCCACGGCAGATGGATCTGACGGTCGGAAAAGGGGAGAAGGGTCAAACAGAATCCAGTAGAAACTCATAAAAGTTTAGGGGAATAAGGATCCGAGGGAAGTTTTGAAGCAAGGGAAGTACCTGCACCAGGCTCTGCGGTCGTGGTCTCCGTCGTCGAGGGGCCGCTGACGCTGTCCCTCACCGGAGAACCCTCCCTTGCCGGAGACTTCTCCCTCACCGGGGGGCCTTCCCTTGCCGGAGAGTTCTCCCTTGTCGGGGAATTCTCCCTTGGCTCCTGGTGGGGCTGCTCGGCTCCTGCACAAGTCGACAAACAGATATCAGCAAAGACGAGTACCCACGCACGCCTCGCCGCGCAAAGTAATTCACACACTCACGCTGGGGGCTGCCCTGGAGGAAAGTCGCTGGCTCCGGCAAGGTTGTCTTGGGCGCGCCACCTGCAGTCGCAGTGGGTCGTCCTCGATGATGATCGCCGGGGCCTTAGCTCTCTTTGCCGCTCTCTGGGCCAGGGTCCTAAGGAGGAACAGATTCAGAGAAAAGCAAGTGAGGAACAAGACCAACAGCAAGAACTGAAGAAATGCAAGAGCAGCAAGAGAAGCTTACTCTTCTTCATCCTCCTCGTCGGAGCTTAGCGCGGAGAAGTCAAACCCTGGCCCGCGCCCGGTGCGAGGAGGCGAAGGAGAAGCTTCCCTTGGCCGCTTGGCAGGAGCAGCGGCAGCGGTCCGAGACGACCTCGCTCCGGCTGTTGGCGCGGCGCGAGTAGCGGCAGGGACTGAAGCGGTGGCCCGGCTAGACTCCGCTCCAGTTGCCGTCATAGCGTGAGGCGCTCCCGCGGCAACGGTGTTTGCCGTGGTCGAGCGTGTCACGCGGCGTGGCGACTGTTGGTCCGCCTGCTGCTCCGCCCCGTCACAGGCCTTGCGGAGACGCCTTCTTGGTGGAGACGGAGGCTCTGCTTCTGGTGGGCTGCCTGAAGACGAGGAGGAAGAAGAGTCGATCTGCAACGAGCCGCTCGTGCCCTTGGCGGGCTCGCTCGACTCGGCGTCTTGCCCGGCAAGCCCCTTCTCGCCGGCAGGCTCCCCTCGCTCGCCACAGCTTGCCACTTCTGCTGCGTCTGCCTCCGCGGTGGTGAACCCAAACTCGCCCGCGGCTGCGGCTGCCGCCGCCTCCTCCAGCCTGGTGGCGATGCGCGCCATCTCCGCGTCGGTGGTGTCGCGGGTGAGCCCGTCCTTCTCATCGGAACGGACTGCCACTTCCACCAAGTCGTCGAAGAACTGCTGCACGACCTCGTCGGTAGGCTCCTGCCAAGTTGGCACAATTCCATGCGAGTCGCACTCCGGCATCATTGCACGGATGCGATCGAGCGAGGAATTGTTGCACAAAGGCACGACTCCCCCCGGCAACCTGAACACCTCGGGATGCTGAGGGTCATATTTGAACAGCTCCTGCAGCATCGCGTGGAGCTCCAGAACTGTGAAGTTGTAATTGAGGCCCGGCCGCAGCCTCATAATGTCTGCCGCGTTCTTGAACTCCCAAGTGGGCCTCCCCCGTTCCTGCAGGGGGGCGATGCGGCGGCGAAGGAAGTCCGCGCCAACAGCGCCAACAGTAAGCCCGGCGAGCCTGAGGCGCAGGACCCTAGTGGCAGCAATTCTCAGCCTGTCGTCCTCCGGGGCCAGGTCGCTCCAATCGCTGCCGCGTGCTACTGGGGTTTGGCGCTGGGTGGTGAATGGCTGCGGATTCTCTTCGACAATCCAACACCAATCCGCTCTCCACTCCTCCCACTTGCCGCGGAGCTCTCCCTCCAGATAGGTCTCCTTCTTGCCGGCCCTTGAGACCCAGGCAATCCCGCCGGATAGAGACTCTCCTCTCTCTACTCGGGGGATGAAGAAGTGGCGGAAGAGGGCTACGTTGGGGAGGACTCCGACAAAGTTTTTGCAGAGATGTGCGAAAACGGCCATCGTCAGGACGACGTTGGGGGTGAAGTCGAGAAGGTGGAACCCATAGGTGTTCATGATGTCGCAGAAGAAATCAGAGAAAGGCGGGCAGAGCCCGCAATAGAAGAATAATGCGAAGAAGGGATACCCGTTCGGAGCCTTCTCCCGAGCGGCGGCGGGGAGGACCCTTGTGCGCGGATGCGCGCGCGTCTCCGCCGACCAGAACAGAGAATAGTCCTCCCTCAGCTCCTTCGCGCCGAGCCTTGGGGGGAAAACGGACCGCTTCTTCCGCAGCGCCGCGAGCCGCTGCGCCTCGGTCGTCTTCACGGTCTTCCCCTTGTCGGCTTTTGGAGCCATGGCGGAAGCAGTGGAGGAGGTCGACGGCGTTGGCAGTGCTAATGGCGATGGGGGGCGGAGCGCTGCTTTCTCTCTCTCTCGGCTTTGGGGAGGCGAGGGAGCGGCGGAGATTTCTGAGATTGGGAACGGCAACAGGCGAATGGGCCAACTGCCCCTGTTTCCCCTGCTTTTAAAGGGGGAGGAGGGCGGACGTTCCGCATTTCGAGAAAAGGAACCCCCACGACCTTCCCCACGACGCCGCATTCAACGCGTGCCGTTCGGGGAGGGCGCGGCGGATACGGAGGGAGATGAGGCGTGACCTAGGCCGCGCATGCCCGTGCACTGTTTTGGGCCTGGCCCAACAGCGCTCGGCACCGTGTCTGGCCCAGGCCCGGGGGCTCCTGTCGGTGTACTAGAATAGGGGTACCCCAGTACCCCGAACTTGTGCACGGGCAGTCGCAGCACTCCCGCGGCAAGGCTTGCCGGGTGACCGCCAAGACCCTCCGCGGCTACCTTGAAGACCATTCAAGAGCAAAGTACTCAAATCAAGGCCCCGGCGAGAGGAGCTTGCCGGGAAGAAGACAAGACCCCGGCAGGAGGAGCTTGCCGGGAAGGCTATCAGAAGCGTCCCAAGGCCCCGGCAAGAGGCGCTTGCCGGGAAGGCCAACCAAGGCGCACCAGGAAAACTTGCCGCGGCGCCCCAGGCGCCCTGGCAAGGCCCGGTGAGCGACAAGCTCCCGGACACGACAAGACGACGACCGCGGCAAGGAGCTTGCCGCGGGAAGCCCCCACTCCGTGCCCACGCTCCAGCACACCCGCCCACGTGTCGCTCTGGGGCCCCTCCCAAGCGCACGTGGCGGGAGGCCGCGCAGCGAGGGGTGCGCAGTGGCAGGCAGGCGCTGACAAGATAACCACCGTGGCTAACGGTGGCGTCCCTAGCAAGCCTCTTTCGGTACTGTTTAGGCGACACAGACGGGCATTTAATGCCCTTGTCCCCTGCCGTCAGGGTTAGGTACGATAGCACTATAGCAGGTAGCTGTGCCTGCTACAGCACCTAGCTGCCCCTACTATGGCACCTTTCCATTTTTTCCCTTGACCCCCGTTGCTCTATGTCGGTAACCCCTTGAGCATATAAAAGGAGGCCGAGTGCAACGAGGGGGGGGCGGCCATTCTGATACACACACACAAGGTCTCGTTATCGGCCGGAGAGTACTGTAGCACTCCACGCTCCCGAGCTAGAAAGCAATACAATCCACAAAGCAGGAGTAGGGTTTTACGCATCCGTGCGGCCCGAACCTGGGTAAATCATTCGCGTGCTTCGCCTCGGTTTACTCTTTGCACGACCAATCGCCCGCGTGCTCCGCCTCGATCTGCTCTTTGCGCGACCTCCGCCCCCCGCCGAACCAAAAGGGACCCGGTCCGCCGGTCCCATAGGTGTCCGTGGATCAGCAACCCCGGCATGGGCCAAAGCTGTCCTCAGAAGTTCCTTGACCCGTCGCGTCTCTACTGCCTGCGGCGAGTCACCTTCAATTGGAATGGCCTCCAGTCGTGCAGCAGCGGCAACAAGATTGTCCATTGGGTTGGAGTAGTGACCCGGAGGTGTTAAAGCATCCTGAGGTATAACGGTATTTTGACGAGGCGGGTCCATCTGACGGGGCTGAACCGGTGCACCGGTCCCAGGGGCTTCTGCCCGGTTCCCCTCCAGTGGATTGCTGGCTCTTGGTCCTGGAGTGTTGAAAAGGTCTCTGGCCTCGAAAACCGGAGGTAAGCGGGATCGGTGCTTCCTCCTCATGACTTCATGTGACGCGCTCTAGTCCAACATAAGCCTGTAAGCCTATGCGTCTAAAGCGGCCTGCTCTGCGGCCATCCTGGTATCCTCAGCTGCCAGATCCGTCTTGGCTTGGGTGATTTGTTCCTTTACCTTTGCAATCTCCGTGTTGTGAACGTCCTGATCTGGCGGATTAACTTCCGCCATAAGCACAGCCAACGCATCAAATAGTTCTGATAGAACCTGAGCCGGCGGGCGCACAGGGCCTCCTGCCCCGGCAGCCGTCGCCGCTGCTGAACCGGAGATCATTGCCGTGGCTGTCGAAGAATGAAGTGCTGCTTGTGTTCCGGTCATGAATATTCCAACCCGGTTAGGCAGATCAGAGGGGTCCGGAATACTATCGCCATCGGAACAGCTCTCAATCCAGCCATCTTGTAGCTAATAAAGAGATTCGGTTTCTCCGGTCAAAGATTCGTCACTGGAACAAACGGCAGTCGCCCCGCGAAGGTTCGATCTGTCCTCATAACTTCCTCCATGGATCACTCCCACGAAGGCACGCTTCATGGCCGGTTTAACCCGGGCGGATCGCGCACGCTGAGCCGTCTCGACGAGGTCGGTGAAGATGTCCGGCTCAGGGCCCGGTTCACCGATCTTTCCAATGAAAACGTGAATACTACCAAAGGGGACCCGGTACACGTACTCAATTGAGCCGGCCTCGAGGCCCCAGCCTGCGTCATCGATGTAGAGCTTGCCGTGACGACTCTTAGTCATCCGGCCTACAGCGTAGCCCTTGAGTCCTTCAAAGCGGCCCTCCAAGAACCGGAAACCATCATGTGATAGCCCCACGGTGGGCGCCAACTGTCGTGGTTTTGTCACGGCAGATGTCCTAGAGAAAGGACTTAGTCGTGGAGCCATCGCGACGGGTTAGCTTGAAGGGGTTAAAGTGGACACAAGGACGCAAGAGAGTTTATACTAGTTCGGCCCCTTCGATGAAGGTAAAAGCCTACGTCTAGTTGTGATGGAATTGATGGGTGTTTCGATGACTAGGGAGCAAATAAGCTTCGCCTATGTCTCGAGTTGTCGTCTATTCCCCTTGAACCGTCGCCGGGTCGTCCCCTTATATACAGGGGTGACGCCCGTCGGTTTACAGAGTCCCAACACCGGCTCATAGATGTGTCCGGTTTGGTCTCTACTTATTCCTAACTTACAATACAAGTTACATATTGACGCCGGTTTACGGCTACAGGCTCTCAACCGATTATGGGTCTTGAGCCCTCATCTATCTTCATGGGCTTTAACATGCTTAACTACTGATGAAGTTAATCCGGCCCAGATAGGCCGGTTTACGCCCAGTAGTAATATCTCCAACAGGTACCTTACATTCTGCTCTATTGGCTAAGGTAGCGCTAGGAGAACTACTGTGCCCCGGTTCTGCCGGGCTGAGCACCTCAGTAGAGAAAGCAAAAACTGACTATCATGATAAGGTGAGAGACTGGTCGCTGTTCGGCGAGGTTTTTCGAGTCCCTAAAGACTTATGCCGCTTAGGGCGAGGGGCTGGCCCTGTCCGGCTTACAGGCGTGTATCGCGCCCCGAATTCGGCCTTCCGAATACCAGGGGCTTCGCCGAAATTTAAAATTATAGAATTCTATGGCTAAGTGAGAGTGATAAAGCATTATTAGTCCAGTTGCCTTGTTTGTTGTGCTGAGCACCTCCCTCGAAGGATCCAAACATGGGAACAAGAGTGCTCAGGTTTATCCCGAACACCCCAGCACTCGTGGCATGGGGGCAGAAGCCGAGGACTAGCCATCTCTCAGATTGGATAAACAGCCAAACAGAAGGTAATATTTTAAATTCCAACAAGCGTTGCATAGCGCAAATGAAACAAGTTTTCATACATACAGGATAAAACGAGCAAGTCTCACTCAGATATTACATCTTTCGAACATTCGTCCGCGATGAGACGGGCGCCCGGCAGAACACCCTCGTAGTACATCTCGGGGTGGTGGTGCTCCTTGCCCTCTGGCGGCCCCTCCTTGATCAGCTTCACGGCGTCTAGCTTGACCCACTGCAATTTCACACGGGCGAAAGCCCGGTGTGCACCTTCAATGCAGACAGATCGCTTGACAACCTCCAGCCGCGGGCAGGCATCCACGAGCCGCCTCACCAGGCCGAAGAAGCTGTTCGGAAGGGCATCGCCAGGCCACAACCGGACTATAAAGCTCTTCATGGCCTGATCGGCCGCCTTATGTAGCTCGACCATCTGCTTCAGTTGGTCGCTCATTGGCACCGGATGTTCGGCCTCAGCATACTGAGACCAGAACAGCTTCTCCGTCAAGCTTCCGTCCTCGGCCTGGTAAAATTGTGCGGCATCGGACACACTGCGAGGCAAATCTGCAAATGCTCCTGAAGAGCTCCGGATCCGGGTAAGTAATCGGTAATTTACTTTTACAGGCTTCCTTTGCATATAGAAAGCCTTACCCGCCGCTATCTTCTTCATCGCGTCGATCTCTTGGAGGGCCTTTTGGGCTTCGGCCTTGGCACTTTTTACACTCTCGAGGGCCGCGGCAAGCTCAGACTCCCGCATCTTGGAGTCAAGCTCCAACGCCTCATGCTTCGCCACAAGAGCCTGGAGCTCTTGTTGCACCTCGCCCACCCGAGCCTCGTGCTTCTCTCGCTCGGTGTGCTCCTTGGCCGCTGTATCTTCGGCCTTGGCCAGCGCTTGCTTCAGGGTCGCCACCTCGGTCGTGGCCCCTGGCAAACATACAATGATCCTGTCATTTTGCAATCACGTCCTTTTTTATATATACATATCTATAGATGGGGTATTACTTACCCTTGTTCTCCTCGAGTTGCCTCTTGGCAAGGCCGAGCTCTTTCTTGGACCCCTCGAGGTCCTGCTTCAGTACGGCGACCTCCGCAGTCAGTGCGGCGGACGCCAGCAGCGAAGCCTGCATACGCATATTGACATACTTATATTAGACTCCTGCGATATTATTTGATCCTTTGTTCGGCTTTTCTTTGTGAATACCGAACAAAGCATCAGGGGCTACTGTCTATGCGGTAATATTTCTACTACATTTTAAAACACTTACCTCAAAGCCTATTAGAAGGCTGGCACAGGCTTCATTCAATCCACTCTTGGCGGACTGAACCTTCTGGATCACCGCACTCATGATAGTGCGGTGCTCCTCGTCGATGGAAGCGCTGCGAAGCGCTTCCAGCAGATTGTTCGGTGCCTCTGGATGGACAGAGGTCACCGGCACAGGCGTCTTGCCCCTCTTAGAAGGAGGCCGCCTGCCCGAGCCCGGAACCGTTGGAGGGTCTGGCACGGTGTTCGGCTGAGGGCCGAACTCGGAGCTCTCGGGGGCCCCGTCCCCGTGGCTCCCGGAGTCCGGAAGGTCGCCTTGAGGCGCCTCCAGGACTGTCTCCCCTCGATCCGGTACCTCTTGAGACAACACCTCGGCGTCGTCGGCAGGATGAGGGGAGGTGGCGGTCGGGACTGGATCGCTATCCATGTCCGACAAGCCCAAGGAGTCGTCCGATGATACATCGATACTGGCTCGTGGTGGCTTGCATAATTGCGTTCGGCGTTAGGGAAAGCAGTGCGACAAAGGAATCCTAGGAGTTACTCTGGTATCCGAATACTTACGATCTCCCCGGGGGCTTGACCCTGGGCAACCACTCGCCTTCGCCTTCGTCGGCGGTGGTGGAACTGTCCGGAAGGAGAGTCCTTCCCTTCTTGGACCCTCCGGCCTCCCCAGTTGGGGCGGCCTTCCTTTTCTTGTCTCCCCAAGTCGGTGGGGGAGCATCTTCTTCTTCTTATTCCTCGTCTTCGGGGGAAGAATGCGCCGTAGAGTCATCGGACGGTGAGTCCGACGACGCCTGGCATCGGGAACTCTTTCGGGTTCCCTTGGCCTTCTTGGTCTTCTCCGGCACCATATAAGGGGCCGGAGTCAGCATCTTCGCCAGAAGAGCATCTGCGGGGCCTTCGGGCAAAGGAGCCGGACAGTCGATCTGTCCGGCCATCTTCTGCCAGTCCTTTTAGAGGTACATGAGTTTAGATCCCGCATAGAGTCAATCTATATAAAAAAATAAGTATCCTGTGAAAGGTAAAGCAGCTTACCGCACTGGCTTGGCGCTTCGCGCTGAATCCGCGATCCTCAGTAATAGGGGGAGGGACCTCAGCACTTTTGAACAGCACCCTCCAGGCGTCTTCATGAGTCATGTCGAAGAGCCTGTTCAGAGTTCGGTGCTGCACCGGATTGAACTCCCACATGGTGAACTCCCACATGCCAGATCGGAACTCGGGGGCCGCTACCCATGCGGGGTCGCGCGGCTCGGTGATATAAAACCACCCCGATTGCCACCCCTTTATGGTTTCCACAAAGGAGCCCTCGAGCCATGTTATGCTGGGCATCTTACCCACCATGGCGCCTCCGCACTCCGCCCGGCGGCCGCCCACCACCTTCGGCTTGACATTGAAGGTCTTCAGCCATAAGCCGAAGTGGGGCTTGATGCGGAGGAAGGCCTCGCACACGACGATAAATGCCGAGATGTTGAGGATGAAGTTCGGGGCCAAATCGTGGAAATCCAGGCCGTAATAAAACATGATCCCCCGGACGAAGGGATGGAGAGGGAATCCTAGTCCGCGAAGGAAATGGGTGAGGAATACCACCCTCTCATGGGGCCTGGGGGTGGGGATAAGCTGCCCCTCATCTGGGAACCGGTGCGCGATGTCGTCGGGCAGGTATCCGGCTCTCCTCAGTTTCTTGATATCTCCCTCCGTGACGGAGGAGACCATCCACTTGCCTACCGCTCCAGACATGATTGGAGAAGGTGGAGGTGGGAAGTGCAGACTTGGGCGCTAGAGCTCGAGTGTGCAAAAACGGATGGGTAAGGGAGGAAGAAGGCGTGGATAGAAAGGTGAATCCTTATCCCTTTATATGGGCGGACGAAACTAAGCGTCCCCACTTGCCTGGTAAAACTCGCTTATCCCCCAAGCGCTGCAATTGATGGCGCGGTTGGGTTACCCACGCCCGTATTGATAAGAATCCCGTAATAAGGGGACACGATCTCTGCTTTGACAAGACGTGTCAAAAAACTGCCTCGCGTTATGTGCGGGGCTGGTTAAAAGAAACGGTTCGAATAATCACCGGGCCATGACGCAACATCATGCTACCAAAACAAGCCGGCAAATTAGATCTGCGAAAATATTATTCTCTCTACGGTGGAATGTGGAACTTATTTTGCAGGGTCGGACACTATCCTCATATTCAAATTCTTTTGTGATGTATTCGGTGAAGGAACCCGCCTTGCAATGCTGAAGATAATACTGCGCGCCAGACTCATCATCATTGAAGCCTGGTTCAGGGGCTACTGAGGGAGTCCTGGATTAGGGGGTCTCCGGACAGCCAGACTATCTCCATTGGCCGGACTGTTAGACTATGAAGATACAAGATTGAAGACTTCGTCTCGTGTCCGGGTGGGACTCTACTTGGCGTGGAAGGCAAGCTAGGCAATACGGATATGGATATCTCTTCCTTTGTAACCGACCTTGTGTAACCCTAACCCTCTCCGGTGTCTATATAAACCGAAGATTTTTAGTCCGTAGGACAACAATCACAACATACAATCATGCCATAGGCTAGCTTCTAGGGTTTAGCCTCTCTGATCTCGTAGTAGATCTACTCTTGTACTACCCATATCATCAATATTAATCAAGCAGGACGTAGGGTTTTACCTCCATCAAGAGGGCCCGAACCTGGGTAAAACATCATGTCCCCTGCCTCCTGTTACCATCCAGCCTAGACGCACAGTTCGGGACCCCCTACCCGAGATCCGCCAGTTTTGACACCGACACTCCTCCTTTTCCTAGTAGGAGTAGGAGAGGGGGAAGGAAAGGGAGAGGGGGAGAAGGAAAGAGGGGGCCAGCCCCCTTGCCCTAAACCAATTCGGTTTGGGCCTTGGGGGGCGTGCCCCACACTCCCCTTGCTGCCCTCTATTTCCACTAAGGCACATGTAGGCCCATTAAGCCCCCCGGGGGGTTCTGGTAACCCCCCGGTACTCCGGTATATGTCCTAAACCTTTCGGAACCTTTCCGGTGTCCGAACATAGTCGTCCAAGACATCGATCTTTACGTCTTGACCATTTAGAGACTCCTCGTCATGTCTGTGATCATATCCGGGACTCCGAACTACCTTTGGTACATCAAAACACAAAAACTCATAATACCGATCGTCACCGAACTTTAAGCGTGCGGACCCTACGGGTTCGAGAACTATGTAGACATGACCGAGACACGTCTCCGGTCAATAACCAATTGCGGAACCTGGATGCTCATATTGGCTCCCACATATTCTACGAATATCTTTATCGGTCAAACCGCATAACAACATACGTTGTTCCCTTTGTCATCGGTATGTTACTTGCCCGAGATTCGATCATCGGTATCTCAATACCTAGTTCAATCTCGTTACCGGCAAGTCTCTTTACTCGTTCCATAATACATCATCCCGCAACTAACTCATTAGTTACAATGCTTGCAAGGCTTATAGTGATGTGCATTATCGAGTGGGCCTAGAGATACCTCTCCGACAATCGGAGTGACAAATCCTAATCTCGAAATACGCCAACTCAACAAGTACCTTCGGAGACACCTGTAGAGCACCTTTATAATCGCCCAGTTACGTTGTGATGTTTGGTAGCACACAAAGTGTTCCTCCGGTAAACGGGAGTTGCATAATCTCATAGTCACAGGAACATGTATAAGTCATGAAGAAAGCAATAGCAACATACTAAACGATCAAGTGCTAAGCTAACGGAATGGGTCAAGTAAATCACATCATTCTCCTAATGATGTGATCCCGTTAATCAAATGACAACTCATGTCTATGGCTAGGAAACATAACCATCTTTGATCAACGAGCTAGTCAAGTAGAGGCATACTAGTGACACTCTGTTTGTCTATGTATTCACACATGTATCATGTTTCTGGTTAATACAATTCTAGCATGAATAATAAACATTTATCATGGTATAAGGAAATCAATAATAACTTTATTATTGCCTCTAGCGCATATTTCCTTCAAGGAGTATCTAGCAGCCATACACAATGACCAAGTGGTAAGGATACAACCACCCTTGCAAGGTCATGAGCTTCAAAAAATTTCTCCCTCTTCTCGTGGAAAATACGTAGCTCTACAAACTCTTGTTGCTTCACCTTGATGTCTTTGATAATTACGGTGCTAGTGCCCCTATAGTATTCTTTCACACTGATCACTATTGTGATGCAATCCGTTGAGACCCTCTAGAGATATAAATTCGCTGCAAGGTTCAAACCTTTTCTACATGCCATAGCCTCAAGAATTTTGGGCTCAATCAAACTTCCCAAGACCACTGCTGATGTGCCAAGATTATTACCGTGTTCATCCCGACACGTTGCTGCAAAGGATCATCTCTCCTGGTTCCTTGCTACTGGTGCATTTACCTTTACTAAGCCAATTGGAGGTGGTAACCAACGCTTGATAGCATTACTTGTCACCGGTCTTGCTTGCTTTGAGCTCCTCGGAATAAGAGCAAGATCTTCTAGATATTTTTGAATAAGAGAGAGAGAGTCATCAAAGGTGATTGAAAATTCTGTTCATGAATAGCATGTTGTCGCACCCACCAGATAGACCACACGGTCACCAAGATCTTTATGAAATCATCATCATTTACTGAATCCTTCGTCTCTAGCATCCGGAGTCTCGATCGTCCTTCCTACATGCAATCATGTGCTCAACAAGTTGTTCATCAATCAACCACCATACACACTTGGCCATATTGTACTCAATCAATGCATATCTCGATGTATCTTCAGCACCATTACAGATTATGCAATTGATGGACTTCGGTATATGCCTTTGGTGCTTCACTTGTTCAATAGGAACCGAGTTACGGACAAGTCTCCATGCAAAATTTCTCATAACTCCAGGAACCTTTACTTCCCATTTCTATTGTCACTGGCTAGCCATATGATCTGATGTTACAGCTCGTCTTTCTAGCCAGTCCGTTCGCCCCCTCTTTGTCTCGCTCAGAAGACGATAGTCTAATCAAACTATGAAGTTTCCGCTTCACTCGTAGTGCCATACCCAACCATCGTCTAGGCTTCAAACTGCTCAAAGGAATATGTAACACACCGTGAGCATTGGGTGCCTATAGATGCTCTCGGACCTTCTCTTCATTCCATGATATGTTCGCCTTGTCGATCAACTCCTTAATAAGGAGCAGTGGATTGGTCGAGCGAGGATGCATTGTCCTTAAATAATGATCTCTAGGCATCCAATTGTCCTTACACACACACCATAGTTTTTCCAACCCAACTAGGACCAAAACCGATTTACATGTACTTTGAAAATAATCTTAAAGATTACATGCACAGGCTAATAGGTCAAAATTGACTTAGATAGGTTGGATTAGATACCTTAGGAGTGAAAACAATGAACGCCTTGTTTCTAATATGTAGAGAATCATACCCAGTAAGATCACATAGTGCTATCGTCACTTCATCACCACAAAGGTTCAATTTTTTTTTGGAAAAACTGCATAGGGGAAACCATCTAAGCCTAGAGACTTTGCTGGAAACATTTGGAAAAACATCTTCTTTGACTTCTTTTGCACTATAAGGAGAATTCAACATAACATTCATTGAGTTATCTGTCATTAAAGGAATATGAGGTAACACATCATGCATGCCCACCGTCTTCATAAAATTTTGTAGTCATCTCCCCCAGCTCATTCTCATCCTTACATATAGAGCCATCATGCCTGACAAATCGATTGATGTTGTTCTTTCTCATTCTATCAATGGCTTTTTGATGAAAAAAATTGGTGTTACCGTCGCCCTCTGCTAGCCATTGAATTCAGGATCTCATCATCCACATGATCTCCTCACAGTAGTTAAGTTTGACTTGTTCTACTTTTTTTTCTCCTCACAGGAAGGCCCTTGACGGCCCGGTGATGTCTACTACACAGCCTTCTTCTTGTAGACGTTGTTGGGCCTCCAAGTGCAGAGTTTGTAGGACAGTAGCAAATTTCCCTCAAGTGGATGACCTAAGGTTTATCAATCCGTGGGAGGCGTAGGATGAAGATGGTCTCTCTCAAGCAACCCTGCAACCAAATAACAAAGAGTCTCTTGTGTCCCCAACACACCTAATACAATGGTAAATTGTATAGGTGCACTAGTTCAGCGAAGAGATGGTGATACAAGTGCAATATGGATGGTAGATATAGGTTTTTGTAATCTGAAAATATAAAAACAGCAAGGTAACAGGTGTTAAAAGCGAGCGTAAACGGTATTGCAATGCATTGAAACAAGGCCTAGGGTTCATACTTTCACTAGTGCAAGTTCTCTCAACAACAATAACATAATTAGATCATATAACTATCCCTCAACATGCAACAAAGAGTCACTCCAAAGTCACTAATAGTGGAGAACAAACGAAGAGATTATTGTAGGGTACGAAATCACCTCAAAGTTATTCTTTCTGATCGATCTATTCAAGAGTCCGTAGTAAAATAACACGAAGATATTCTTTCCGTTCAATCTATCCTAGAGTTCGTACTAGAATAACACCTTAAGACATAAATCAACCAAAACCCTAATGTCACCTAGATACTCCAATGTCACCTCAAGTATCCGTGGGTATGATTATATGATATGCATCACACAATCTCAGATTCATCTATTCAACCAACACAAAGAACTTCAAAGAGTGCCCCAAAGTTTCTATCGGAGAGTCAAGACGAAAACGTGTGCCAACCCCTATGCATAAGTTCACGAGGTCACGGAACTCGCAAGTTGATCACCAAAACATACATCAAGTGGATAACGTGATATCCCATTGTCACCATAGATAAGCACATGCAAGACATACGTCAAGTGTTCTCAAATACTTAAAGACTCAATCTGATAAGATAACTTCAAAGGGAAAACTCAATTCATCACAAGAGATTAGAGGGGGAGAAACATCATAAGATCCAACTATAATAGCAAAGCTCGCGATACATCAAGATCGTGCCATATCAAGAACACGAGAGAGAGAGAGAGAGAGAGATCAAACACATAGCTACTGGTACATACCCTCAGCTCCGAGGGTGGACTACTCCCTCCTCGTCATGGAGAGCGTTGGGATGATGAAGATGGCCATCGGAGAGGGATTCCCCCCTCCGGCAGGGTGTCGGAATGGGTCTAGATTGGTTTTCAGTGGCTACAGAGGCTTGCGGTGGCGGAACTCCCGATCTAGGTTTCTTTCTGGAAGTTTTGGGTTATATAAGAGGTGTTGGAGTCAGGAACAAGTCAGGGGGGGTCCCCGAGGCAGCCACGAGGTAGGGGGCGCACCCTGGGGGGTAGGGCGCGCCCCCCACCATCGTGGTGGCCTCGGGACTCTTCTGGCTCATCTCCGGTACTCCGTGGGCTTCTTCTGGTCCAAAAATGATCTCTGTGAAATTTCAGGTCAATTGGACTCCGTTTGGTTTTCCTTTTCTGCGATACTCAAAAACAAGAAAAAACAGAAACTGGCACTGGGCTCTAGGTTAATAGGTTAGTCCCAAAAATCATATAAAATAGCATATAAATGCATAAAAAACATCCAAGGTTGATAATATAATAGCATGGAATAATCAAAAATTATAGATACGTTGGAGACGTATCAAGCATCCCCAAGCTTAATTTCTGCTCGTCCTCGAGTAGGTAAATGATAAAAACAGAATTTTTGATGTGGAATGCTACCTAACATATTTATCCATGTGATTATCTTTATTGTGGCAAGAATATCCAGATCCATAAGATTGAAGACAAAAGTTTAATATTGACATAAAAATAATAATACTTCAAGCATACTAACAAAGTAATCATGTCTTCTCAAAATAACATGGCCAAAGAAAGTTATCCCTACAAAATCATATAGGCTGGCTATGCTCTATCTTCATCACACAAAATATTTAAATCATGCACAACCCCGATGACAAGTCAAGCAATTGTTTCATACTTTTTATGTTCTCAAACTTTTTCAATCTTCACGCAATACATGAGTGTGAACCATGGACATAGCACAATAGGTGGAATAGAATGGTGGTTGTGGAGAAGACAAAAAGGAGAAGATAGTCTCACATCAACTAGGCGTATCAACGGGCTATGGAGATACCCATCAATAGATATCAATGTGAGTGAGTAGGGATTGCCATGCAACGGATGCACTAGAGCTATAAGTGTTTGAAAGCTCAAAAAGAAACTAAGTGGGTGTGCATCCAACTCGCTTGCTCACGAAGACCTAGGGCATTTTGAGGAAGCCCATCATTGGAACATACAAACCAAGTTCTAAAATGAAAGATTCCCACTAGTATATGAAAGTGACAACATAGGAGACTCTCTGTCATGAAGATCATGGTGCTACTTTGAAGCACAAGTGTGGTAAAAGGATAGTAGCATTGCCCCTTCTCTCTTTTTCTCTCATTTTTTTGGGCCTTCTTTTTTTATGGCCTCTTTTTTCTCTTTTTTTTATTTTTCATCCGGAGCCTCATCCCGACTTGTGGGGGAATCATAGTCTCCATCATCCTTTCCTCACATGGGACAATGCTCTAATAATGATGATCATCACACTTTATTTACTTAAAACTCAAGAATTACAACTCAATTCTTAGAACAAAATATGACTCTATGTGAATGCCTCTGGCCGTGTACCGGGATGTGCAATGACTCATGAGCGACATGTATGAAAGAATTATGAACGGTGGCTTTGCCACAAATACGATGTCAACTACATGATCCTGCAAAGAAATATGGCAATGATGTAACGTGTCATAACAAACGGAACGGTGGTGAGTTGCATGGCAATAAATCTCGGAATGGCTATGGAAATGCCATAATAGGTAGGTATGGTGGCTGTTTTGAGGAAGATATATGGTAGGTTTATGGTACCGGCGAAAGTTGCGCGGTACTAGAGAGGCTAGGAATGGTGGAAGGGTGAGAGTGCGTATAATCCATGGACTCAACATTAGTCATAAAGAACTCACATACTTATTACAATAATCTATTAGTTATAGAAACAAAGTACTACACGCATGCTCCTAGGGGTAGATTGGTAGGAAAAGACCATCGCTCGTCCTCGACCGCCACTCATAATAAGACAGTCAATAAATAAATCATGCTCCGACTTCATCACATAACGGTTCACCATACGTGCATGCTACGGGAATCACAAACTTTAACACAAGTATCTCTCAAATCCACAACTACTCAACTAGCATGACTCTAATATGACCATCTTCATATCTCAAAACAATCATCAAGTATCAAACTTCTCATAGTATTCAATGCACTTTATATGAAAGTTTTTATTATACCCATCTTGGATGCCCATCATATTAGGACTAGTTTCATAACCAAAGCAAACTACCATGTTGTTCTAAAGACTCTCAAAATAATATAAGTGAAGCACAGAGTTCATCTTTTTCTTCAAAATAAAACCACCGCCGTGCTCTAAAAGGATAAAAGTGAAGCACTAGAGCAAATGACAAACTACTCTGAAAGATATAAGCGAAGCACAATGAGTAGTTGAATAATTATGTAACTATGTGAAGACTCTCTAACATTTAAGAATTTCAGATCTTGGTATTTTATTCAAACAGCAAGCAAAGCAAAATAAAATAAAATGATGCTCCAAGCAAAACACATATCATGTGGTGAATAAAAATATAGCTCCAAGTAAAGTTACCAATGAATGAAGACGAAAGAGGGGATACCATCCGGGGCATCCCCAAGCTTAGGCTCTTGGTTGTCCTTGAATATTACCTTGGGGTGCCTTGGTCATCCCCAAGCTTAGGCTCTGCTACTCCTTATTCCATAGTCCATCGAATCTTTACCCAAAACTTGAAAACTTCACAATACAAAACTTAACAGAAAACTCGTAAGTTTCTTTAGTATAAGAAAGTAAATCACCACTTAGGTACTGTTGTGAACTCATTCTAAATTCATATTGGTGTAATATCTACTGCATTCCAACTTCTCTATGGTTCATACCCTCCGATACTACTCATAGATTCATCAAAATAAGCAAACAACACACGAAAAACAGAATCTGTCAAAAACAGAACAGTCTGTAGCAATCTGTATCAAACGTATACTTATGTAACCCCAAAAATTCTGAAATAAATTTTTGGACGTGAGTAATTTGTCTATTAATCATCTGCAAAAAGAATCAACATAATCGCACTCTCCAGTAAAAAATGGCAGCAAAACTCGTGAGCGCTAAAGTTTCTATTTTTTACAGCAAGATCGCAAAGACTTCATCCAAGTCTTCCCAAAGGTTCTACTTGGCAAAAACACTAATTAAAACATAAAACCACATGTAAACAGAGTCTATATGAATTAATTATTACTAAACAGGAGCAAAAATCAAATAACAAAAACGAAGTTGGGTTGCCTCCCAACAAGCGCTATCGTTTAACGCCCCTATCTAGGCATGATGATTTCAATGATGCTCACATAAAAGATAAGAATTGGAACATAAAGAGAGCATCATGAAGAATATGACTAGCACATTTAAGTCTAACCCACTTCCTATGCATACGGATTTTGTGAGCAAACAACTTATGGGAACGAAAATTAACTAGCATAGGAAGGCAAGGCAAGCATAAATTCAAGATTTTAAGCACATAGAGAGGAAACTTGATATTATTGCTATTCCTACAAGCATATATTCCTCCCTCATAATAATTTTCAGTAGCATAATGAAT